>NW_022589738.1:5414959-5617245 GCF_004348235.1 Phoca vitulina
TTCTTTCTTTCTTTCTTTCTTTCTTTCTTTCAAGTTCTTGACTAACCAATGCTTTTCCTTTGATGTGCCTTGGGCTTTAGAATCATACAGACATAAGTTTAAATCCTAGTCCCTCACTTGCCATCTTACTACAACCCTAGGCACATTACTTAAGCTCACTGAGCTTCAATGTTTCAATCTTTAAAGTGAGAAAAATAATATCTACCCTCCTAAGGTCATAGTAAATATTGAAAACAAAATAACTTACATGAATTGCCTTGCTTTTTTATACTATCACTCACATATTTGTTTAATTCTTTTTATATATGTTATTCCATGTGTTCCAAAGCAACCTTCTCCTTTTGGTTTTTTTGAACTTCTCTCTTCTCTTCTTTGTAGTATGAGAACCAGGCAGCTACCAAAGAGCTTATTAAATGCTTTCCCACTAAGCATTCAAACAACCCAATTAGATCATACTTAAAATAACAAGAGCTAGCATTTACTCAGCTCTTACTGTGGCTTGGATCTAAGTGCTCCTCGTGTATTATCTAATTCTCCCAACCTTGAGGTAGATACAGGTAATCTTATTTTATAGAGGTGGTGACCAAGATCAGATAGTTTACTGAGATTAGCTGTTTGTTCAGGGCCACAAAGCTACTACTAAGAAGCCAGCCCAGGCAGCTTGCCCTCAAAACCTGTACGTGCTGTTGTTATAGATCTTTAAAATGGTAATGGTGGGGGTTATGTAGCAGGAGAAGCTACAGAAGCAAGGCTCTAAAATACAAATGTCAGATGAGCCATGTTCACCAATATTATTTGTGGAATAAATGGACCAATAAGAGAGAGGAACTCTTTTTTTCCATATCGTGCTCACTGCTATATGAGGTATTATGGTATTATGATCTGCCGTAGTAATGGGCATGAACAAGAGTTTTGCATAGTTCAGAAGCCTACCACTTAGCAATTTGAGATCCTTTCAGTCTTACCTGGTTTTGGTCCCTGACCTAGCTAGCCCTTTTGTAAGAGAAAATGACCAGGAATGGCTGACATGTTCAGCAACCAAAGAACTGAAGGAAAATGAGCAGTTTGAACATCAGAAACAGCAAGGAGAATTTCTTATTTGAATGCACTTAGAGTGACATTTTTTCTCTCACCTAGATTATTGCAACATGATTTCCATCAATACAATCACCTGAAAACAACAGATACCATGGAAATCGTTTTATACAGTGAAACATGTTGGTATTTTGCAGACCAATTACTTGAGATTTTAGCATGGATATTACTGGTAGAGAGGAATTGCTTTGTACTGGACTTTTCTCTTGATAGAATGTAATAAGTATATATAGATTTCCCCAACTGTTCGAAGTTATGAACTGGGACTTACCAAGGAAGGAAAAATGTTTCAATATAGCATTATACTCTTACTGAATATTTTTCTTTATTTAGCTGATTCCTTTTTAAGTATTTCTAGAAGTTTCAGGGCAATAAAAAAGGAATACTCAAATCTTCAAATAAGAAAATACAATTTTATGAGCAAGTATTTTATTTCTGCTCATTCCCTGAAAGCCAGATCTATACTAAGGAAAATTCTATTTTGAACACGATCAAAACTTTATGAGTATTCAATATCCATCCCATTTCATAGATTTCAAATGGAGAGATAAACTGAAGCACAGCAGGGCTGCAAATGACATTGTTTAGATAAACATATCTTGTCAGAATTATCCTGGTAGCAGCATTAGAGGCTCCGGGCATATTTGGAACAAAGATTCTGGCTTAGGCTCTTAATAAGCAACATGGCATGTCTCAACAGACACTTGGCTTTTAAGAAAATGCTTTTTTTTTTTTTTTTTGGACCATGTGGATTAGAATCTTTCCACAATACTACAAATATTCATAAAGGTATTCATTCCTAAAAGACAAAAGCTTAGAAAAACATAACTGTTCAAATTACTAGATATTAGCAGAGAGATAAAAATCTGCCCTCCGGTCACTCAATTTCAATCTATATCACGAAAAAAAAAGTCAATACAGTATCAAAAAAAAAGATTGCAAGGGATAATGGAAAATGTTTAGACAATGTTGAATGGATAGTATAAAATAAATTAGTGTTATTTTCCTCTTAGGGAAAAAATAGAAGTTATTTTTCATTAGTAAAATGACAAATGACTTTCTATATAGTGTGTTCAGATTTGCATAAACATTTTTGCCAAATTTCCATATTTCTCAGGCAAGAAACAGATCACTTAACTGTGTAATGGGAATTCAGTCTCATACTGAGTAAATCACTCACTAAATTTCATTCTTTTGGACCAGTATGTTGCAACCTGATGAAGAAGCCTCATGGTTCCAGTTTGAGGGATGAACATTCTACTACATCAATTAAAGAGCTATCTATGTTGATCATTACAAGGTGAATTTGCTCTTGCCTTGCTGGTTATACAAATGACATTTTATAACTTACACAGAACTCTACAACTTAAGTGTATTCTTCCTGTCCAAATTAGCTATGGAAGAGAATGATGAGTTTCTTACCAAACTAGTTTCTCTCCTTCTCAGGCTCAACACTGGACAATATTTTGCAGTTTCCCTTGCAATTAAATGTGGTCATGTGACAAGTTCCAGCCAACAGACCATGAACAGAATTCATGTGTACCACTTCCAGGCCTGTCTCATAATAAATTCCAATGAACAATGTTTATTCCTCATCTGCCCATTCAATGCATAGGACTCAGATGATCTGGACACAAAAGATAGAAGGGGCTTGGGTCCCTGAATGACTTCATAGAGAACTGCTTATTTTGGACTGCGCCAGAAAAAAAGTAAACTTATACTATGGTAAGCCACCAAGACTTGGGATCTGACATATAGTGGCTAGTGCTACCCAACTAATACGTTAGCATATATTCAAATACATTGTTTGAGCAACAATAAAGAGTTAAGATTTCAAAATCAAGAAAAGTCTATTTTAATTAACAATCAGGACAACTGAAAGAGGAATGTCTTTAGGAAGTGAATCAAAACATACATAATTTGCAGACCATAAAATTATTTAATCCTAGTCCTAGTGATTAAGGTCATTAAGAAAAACAATAAAACAGGATGGGACATGGTAAACATTCTAGAAGGAACACAGACTTTCAAGCCAGAAACATTTGCAAATTGCAAGCTCTGGTCTTTGCTTGTTTTGTAAACTTGAGCAATTTGATTAACCTTTCTCAGAATCTGTTTCCTCGTCAATAAAATGAGGGATTATGAAATTTACCTGACAAGATATTATAAAGATTTTGTACACATGCCCACACACACAACACAACACCTACTATCTGCTACCTACGAGGAACTCAATGAATCGTAGCTATTATCACTATTTACCTAATACATACAAATATGACCAATAATATTTTTCATATATTAACTCCTTATTCTGGTTACTCTTTCTGCTCCCTCAGCATACTGGCTGCAAAGCATTCTGCTTACACTTCCTGAGGCAAGTGTTAACACAAGAGAATGTAAATCATGAAGACACAGATTCTTGGTTTTTGAGGTTCAAAAGCCTAGGCCTAGAAAAAGACAAAAGATTTGGAAGGAAAAAAAAAAGATGATGAAATAAAGGATTTCCCTACTCCCACACTAGAAAAAAATTCCTCTGGTTGTGAGAAGGGATGAGAGGGGGCATGACAGGGGACATAAAAAAAAAAATCAGTATTGATGTGTGTCCCTAAAGGGGAGGTTGGGAAAGGGAAGGGAGGAAACCTGGGGAGATGCACGAGAATCAGAGAGCAGAGGTGAGCTGGGCCTCATTCCTGAGAAGAGCCTCTGAGGGAAACAGAAGGAGAGTAGTTTCCCCTTCTGCTTCCTCTACTCCTTTTCCTGACCCTATGCACGCACAGGCACTCTGAATCACTCTGTGTAAAGAAGAAAAGAGTAGATGCAATGTCTAGGCAGATGGGCCTTCAAGAGGCTCCCGAGATTCCCACCCACTCCAGTATGGCAAAACGAACGGTACACTGCTATTACACACTGAGGGCGTCACAGCAGCAGAGGGGTGTCCAGGTATGAAAGATGGTCCAGGAAGCAATTGCTTGGACCAATAACCAAGAATATGAGGAAGAGACTGACATCCCCATGGACGCTAGCCCAGAGAGACGACAAGCGAGGAGCAAATGTTCTGCCACACCATGCTCACCACACCCGCCGCTCCATGCTTTGCATCTACAGAAGCCTAGATTGATGAAAAATTTCTTTCCTCTGGTCCATGGAATTACATTCAGTTATGGAAAGATAACATTATGGACTGAAAAATCTTAGTACAAGAGTTATAATTTCCAATGATTCGGCGTCATTTTTATGAATGCAACGGAGGTAAATCAACTTAAGTCATTATTGAAACTTTTCATACATCTTTCCTTAAGTTTCATATGCTTGTTAAAAGACTTACTTCGATCAGTAATGACTGTTCTAGCCTCTTGATTGCTGGTCTTGTTTTTCAAATTCTGGGCAGCGGTAATGAGTTCTTCCAACTGGGGGCGCCTCTGTTCCAAATCCTGCAGCGTTGCCTGAAGGAAAAAAATACAACTTAATATTGAGGTTCTCCAGCATTCTGCATTCCTTTTATGTGATACAAAGTAAAGTGCAATTTTCAAACCAACCAAAGCACTTTTGGAAATTAAAAAAAAAAAAAGATGTTACTGGATATAAATCTCTAATGTGTGAGGCTTTACAGAGAACAATTCAACAAGAAATGTGTTTCATTCTTAGATACCAAAACATTTCAAATGAAAATCTTGATTACAGATCTGCTTCACTATTTAAGAGCTTAGATGGAGTCGTTTTAGAGTTCCTGGGTTTAGTTAAACCAATGTACGAGCACCACAAGTAAGAAATGCAATTTTGAATTACGACAATGTATTTAGAAAAGATAGCTATTTATACTTGTAATCTCATTTTGTGTGGTGTCAACATTCAGGTGTATATTTTAGCAACAGGAAAAGCATGGAAGTGATTTAAGAGAGGTAACTTATTGAACTTCTTTGTACCTGAGTTTCCTCACCTATGAAATGACAGGGTGAGGCAGATGAGCCAAGTCAGTCCTTCCCCAAAGGAAGTATTAGTATTAGTATTCATACAGATGACTTTAATTTAATACTGCATTAAGATAAAAGTACCAACAGAATAAAGCCAAGAAATATTTATTTATTTATTTATTTATTTATTTATTTATTTATTTACAGGTGACAATGTTAATTATTAAGAAATCCCTCCCTCCCTCCAGTGTCCATCTATTATCTCTGTCACCTTACTTTCTCTACATTAAAGGGCCCATATCCCAGCAATATTTACAAAGAAGCTTGTGAAAAATAAGATCTCTCCCTTGTTTTCTTCTAAAATGGAATACATTTTATTTCAATTTGGGAAAACATAATGAACATTTGTTATTAGTTTATAACCCCTACACACATTTTCTCATTTTTATTCTCCTAATAACCGCATTAATAACTAAGCTAGAAGTCTTTATGGTCTTATATCTGATGCCGTTTCCACTATCTCATGAGGCCAGTGAATGTGAAGGGATGAAATGGGGTAGACAGTAATGTTCCTGAAACTTAGTTATCTATTATGCTCTTTGACAACTGCTAATTTTCTGAAGATTTTTGGGTTGGGAAAGGCCAAGTTTTGAACATCTTGCAGTGTTTCTTTCGTGAACAGGTAGGGAGATAGGCCTTGTGATTTCAGCTCAATTGCTTTTGATAGTATTAAAATAATGGCAAGAACTTATCTAAACATTACATATCTATTTTGAGTATTTTCCCCTCTCTGTATTGAAAAATTGGAGGGGCTAACTTTTAACCAATTTTCCACATTTATAAGCTGTGATTGCTCAGAAGAAAAATCCAATTTTCAGGTTTCTAACTTTTATGGTTTCTTTACACAAAAGGGTGTTTGAAATATGGAACAAATTGCCAAAGACAGCTATTGAAGTAAGTGGCATAAGTCAGTTGGAGAGTACTGAGCAAATTTTAAAATGGGAACCATATAGTAGTAGATAGATTTTATGAAATAAGATGTTTTCCAGGGTTAGAATGTTAAACTCTGGTCATCTGTGACACAGCAAGCTTAAAAGTTACTTTGGAATTCCTGACTCTTAAATATTTAATACATTCAAGAGATTTTTTTTAAAAACAGACTTAACCAGAACCCTCAGATAAAGTCAAATATTTCCTTCAAATTTAACCAGAAACTCTACATAACTGAGGTAGCAAAGTACAAAAATTCATTCATTTACCCATTCATTCTTTCATTTTGTAAATCTCAAGTGCTGCGTATTGTTCTAGGCACTATGGGTTTAACAGTGGATGAATGGATTAGGTATGCTTTGTGTAATTTAAATGCAAATTTGTGTTTTTTGATACTTGGAAATTTTTATATAACAAAGATTATCTTTATCATTATTTTCATTTGATTTAATATTAATTCACCCTCAAACAACCAAGCTATTCTTCGCTTTTCTCTTCTGGATATATTTCTCAATGTGGGCTTTACTTTTCTCCTTCTTTTAGGATCACAAAGTTCGTTTAAGAAGTATGTTGTAGCAGTAACCTGATCAACTTTAATCTAAATTAAACCTGACCACAATGAACAGCTTTTACTGCTGAAATTAGCAAGCACGTCAATTTAGACTTAACACAAGCCATTTTCCTCTCTAATGAACAAAATAGGTCTCAGGGTATTGTGAAACCTGTTCTCTAGTTGGGTGATTCTCTAATTCTGCTGACAGACACATGCTTTGTAAGCACCTGAGAAGATTATTAATGACATCCTTTGAAGCAGCCTCCTTAAAAACCTAAGGAGATTCACAGCTGTAATAAAACTATGCATTTCTAAAGAATTTCAAAACAAAATCGTAACTCTTTATCCCACTCTTTCGTCAATACGTACAAAGGTTCATTTCTAAAAAGAAACTGTACAATAATAATATATATTGCTATGGGATTTATCAGACACTAATATACTCATTAAATAGTGGTTTCTCAGTAGAGCGGAATGGGAATTTTCTCCCTTGGTTTTCTTTCCAGAAATAAAGGGAAGGACTTGAATATGGCATATTTAAATATTTTTTTATTAAGATATTATAAAAACAGTGACTGAAAGACTTTCTTGCTAATGAACAGAACACATGCAGTGAACAGAATGATTACTTTTTTCTTTTCATTTGGTTTTCTTTTGAGTATATTCTATTTGCTATTACAATTTCTCCTACCTGACAGCTGGTTTTATAACCTCCCACAGATGGGAGAACACCTTAGATCTAATCATTAAAGTACCCACCTCCAAAATACCCATCTATGAAACTGTGTTCTTTGCCCCCATCTGGTGTTCTTACCAGATGCTTCTCTCTCTAGAACACTCTTTCTACTCTAATCCTCATCCTCAAATGACCTCCAGTCCTCTTCTTTTGCCCAATGTCCTCGTTCAAGCTGTAGTGGTCTATATTTGTCATGCTAAACAGGTAGAATGCTATTTATGCTTATTTGGTTTTCTGATAGGAGCCTAGGTAGACATTACACATATAACTTAAGTGAACAAAACTAAAATTACATGCTTAACAGTACCGAAGCATGATAATTGAGCATGTCTACATGGATTCTATCGTTCCAAAAGAAACAAACACGAGAGCAGGAAGGAATCAATGCTATTTCTAAGGGGTCATAGGCCAGCTACTGGGCTTTACTAAAAACAGCTTACCCCTTGGAGATGAGAATTCATCATGGATTCCACTAGCTGAGCAAAGATGGAAGAAAAAAAAAAAATCTTCAAATACAAAGTGAATCAGAAGTCATTAATCCTACTAAGTCCCCCCAGGGTTGAAGGAAGTGGTTATAAATAGCAATCCTATGAAAAAAGGAGTTAAACAATGAAACTATACATGCTCTAAGTAGGTCATTTTAGGCTCTCAGAAAGAATTACACTTTTTTATTGTATTTGGTAAAATAGAATTCTACCTAAATAATACTCAAATAGAAAACTCTACGGTTTAGTTGAATATTTAATATTTATATGTTTAAGGAAAGACCTTAACAACGAACTCTTTACATTTTTAATATTTTCTACAAAAATCAGCAATCTTCACATAGTTATATTTAGAACAAAAGCCTACAGTGATTTTCAGTTGTTGCCATTTTCAGGACACAAACATGACTTAGGCTTACCCGTAATGTAAAAATGTAGACCTTCTACTCTTTTATTCACAACCTTAAAAAATTAACATCAGGGGGCCTGGGTGGCTCAGTTGGTTAAGTGACTCCTTCAGCTCAGGTCATGATCCTGGAGTCCCAGGACTGAGTCCCGCATCAGGGTCCCTGCTCAGATTTTACAGATTAAATAAATAAAATCTTAAAAAAAAGAATATAAAATAAAATATTAAAAAAATTAACATCAAAGATGGGCAAGATGAAAGTTTACTTAACTACTTTATGGATGGGAAAAAAAAAGCATTTAAGGCAGGTAGGCCCTAAACTGTAGCCGTTCTAGAAACTGAAGGAGTTTTCTCTATAAGGATGCTACTCCTATGTCTAGCCTCACTGAGCACCTTCATTCTGGCTTCTTTCCTTGCATTTGGCTGCCTCTCCAAATAGATTGCCCAAATCCAAAGCCGTCTCTATTTCTTCCACTCCCTCACATTTACATCTTAAACTGGCTTGGATATTTTCCTACTTGGTATAACTTCACTACTCCTTGTCTGAATGTTCTACCAGTATCTCTGTTGCTAACTTCTTCATAAACACCTTCTAACTGTGGTTATCCTTTTGTCCTCCATTCATTAAAGAAATACTTTTTGAGAAAGCATTTTATTTTTATATAATTTAAAACTCAGAAAAATTACAAGAATGGTTCAAGAGCTCCCATGTATCCTTCACCCCGATTCACCGGTTGGCAACATTTTGCCACATCTTTATTTATCACTTCCCACTCTATCATTCTCTCTGTGTATATATATCTGTACATACAATATAATAGATATTGTTTTCTGAAGCACTGGCGAATCATCTGCAGCTACCGTGCCCTTTACCTTTCGATATTTCAGTGTTTATTTCTTAAGAAAAAGGCATTCTCTTACATAACCTCAGCCCAATTTCAAAGTCAGGAAATTTCCTATGGCTTTAGTTCTATAAATCCAATCCACATTCTTTATTCATAGTATGACAATTATCCCATGAATTGCCTTTTATTTACTGGTCCAGACTCAGGCATTGCATTTAATTGTCATATCTCTTTAGTCTCCTTTAATCTGAAATAGTTGTTTGCCTTTCTTTGAACTTCATACTGTTGACTGTTTTGAAGGCCAGGTATTTTGTAGAATGTCCCCCAATTTGGGTTTCTGCAAATATTTTTTTTGTCAGTCCTTGACCTAGGCACAGGTGATAAAGAAGTGAAGGAGGAAAAATTATTCTTCTCAAGGAGAAAATAAACTAGTAGTTAAGACAGGCAGTAAATAAGCAATTACAATAAGCTGAGGTGAGTATTATGGTAGGGGAAGCACAGGGAGTGATCAAAGCTTATAGGAGAGATAGCTAACCGCATTTAGGGGTTAAGGAGGGTCTTCGGAATGAAGTGGAACTTACATGGTCCTCAACTCGACTTTGCCTAAATTATATAAATTGTCTCTAAGACTCCTTTTTTTAAAACATTTTTTTAGCTTTACTTGGGTTAAATCTGACAAATAGAAATTGTATATAAAGGTGTACAACTTGGAGTGCCTGGGTGGCTCAGTTAAGTGTCCGAGCCCCACGTCAGGGCTCCATGCTTAGCAGGGAGTCTGCTTGAAATTCTTTCCCCCTCCCTCCTCCTCCCCCTCTGCTCCCTCCCCTGCTCACATGCTCTCTCTCTGTCTAAAATAAATAAATAAAATCTTCAAAAAAAAAAAGGTATACAACTTGATATTTTGATTTATGTATACATTGCAAAATAATCACCACAATCAAACTAGTTAATATAGTCAACATCTCACAGTTACTTTTGTGTGTGTGTGATAAGAACACTTAAGATCTACCCTTTTGGCAAGTTTCAAGTGTACATTATTAACTATAGTTACCGTACTGTATATTAGATCTCTAGAACTTATTCATCTTAAAAGTGGAAGTTTGTGCCCTATGATCCATACTGTCCCATTTCCCTCACTTTGCAGCCCTGGCAACCATCATTCTACTCTGTTTCTATGAGTTTGACTTTTTTTAGATTCCACATATAAGTAAGATCATACGGTATTTGTCTTTCTGTGTCTGGCTTATTTCACTTAGTATAATGCCCTCCAAGTTCATCTGTGTTATCACAAATGGCAGGATTTCCCTCTTTCTTAAGGCTGAATAATATTCCATTGTGTATATACATATACCATGTTTTCTTTATGGATTCATGTGTTGGCGGACATTTGAGTTGTTTCCCTATCTTGGCTATTGTGAATAGTGCTGCAATGAACATGGCAGTGCAGATATCTCTTCGAGATCCTGATTTCATTTCCTTTGGATATGTATATTCAGAGGTGGGATTGCTGGACTATATGACAGCTCTATTTGTAATTTTTTGAGGAACCTCGATACTGTTTTCCACATTGGCTGTACCAATTTACATTCCCACCAACAGTGTACAAAGGTTCCTTTTTCTCCACACCCTCACCAGCACTTACAATCTCTTGTCTTTTTGAAAACAGCTATTCCAACAGGTGTGAGGTAGTACCTCACTGTGGTTTTGATTTTTACTTCTCTGATGATTAATGATGTTGAACACCTTCTCATGTACCTGCTGGCCACTTGGATGTCTTCTTTGGAAAAATGTTTATTCAGGTTTTCTGCCCATTTTTAAAGCTGATTATTTGTTTTTTTGTTTGTTTGTTTGTTTGTTTTTGCTATTGAGTTGCAGGAGCTCCTTATACATTTTGGATCTTAACCCCTTATCAGACAGACGGTTTGCAACTATTTTCTCCCATTTAGTAGGTTGCCTTTCATTCTGTTGATTTTTTTTCCTTTGGTGTGCAGAAGCTTGTTTTTTTTTTTTTTTTTAATTTGATGCATTCCCACTAGTGTATTTTTGCTTTTGTTGTCTGTGATTTTCGTATCATTATCCAAAAAGTCAAAGCCCAGACTAATGTCAAGAAGCTTTGCCCATGTTTTCTTCTGGTAAGTTTTATGCTTACAAGGCTTTAAATACCACTGCTGCTAATACCCACTGTGGTGGCCATGACAACATGCAAGACTTTTACGACTGGGACCTAAGTGACTGGGGACGCCAGCTGCTGCCTTCGGAAACCCATCACTCCACTGAAGAGAAGCCAAGCCTCCTGCAGACTGCTCCCCACCAATGACTGAATGTGATAATGATACTAAAGCAGAGCCTTGTTTGGGAGGCACAGGGCTCCTCTGGCTGCCTTGGGCTCAGTGACTTCCCAACAGCTCTGCTGAATCTTCCTTAGATCTACGGCACACTGGGATGCTTCTGCACAATCTCCTCTCCCTCTTTCTTTCACTTGGGGTCAGGCTTGCATTTTGATTCAGTGGCTCTCCCCCCTTCCTCGACTTCCTCCCTACTTCCTTTCACAAAGATATTTCCTCAAATAAAATCATTTCCTGCTTAATCCCGTCTTGGGATATTTAATCTCAAGCCCCAATGAATATACCCACTTTTGCCCTTTTTTTGACCCTAAACCTCTCATCAATGCTTCAGATCTACATAACATGGCAATTCCATGATATTATCACTTAGATGTCTAACTCACAGTTTCTGGACATTATTAATATCCTTCCTAAGATTCAAGTAAATTACTATTTTAAAAGTACCTCTATTAAAAAACACTGCTACTTAAAAAAAAAAAAAAAAAAAAAAAAAAAGGATGCGGCCATTATTGTCAATGAGCCTAGAATTTAATTGGAGGAAAAAAAAGATGATTTAGGTGTGTTACACGGCAACGGTGAGGTTCTATTCTACACATGTGGCTCAAGAATACTAGGTTATCCAGGCAAGCCACCAAAAATCCTTTTTACATAACAACCATTAGGCTTCCTGGAAGACATGGAAAAAGGAACTTTTTGGCAAGTTTTCAGGCTGGGGAAGATACCAAAACTAAGAAATAAATATTCCACTGGATAGGCAGAGACCTCCATCAGGGCCAGCTTCATGGGTGTGCTCTGCACACAGAAGGGCCCCGTGCTTTGTTTTCCGTGGTTCTGTGGCCATCTTGAAATTCTTTATTTATTTTTATGAACAAGGGGCCCTGCATTTTCAAGTTTCACTGGACCCCACAAATTATGTAGCCAATCCTGACCTCGACCCTGAAGTGAGCAGAGAATAAAAGTTGTGTATCTTGTCTGAAGCACTAGTCAACTGGTGATGGGAAAAACACATCTGAACACAAATTATATCATGTCCGTCAAATGCCTCTTGTTTAGTTCCTGAGAACTTACTCTAAATTTCTTTTAGTAGCAATCATGAAGCTAAAAGATACATGTTTTGGGGAAAATCTCTTCTGGTCAGGAAAGCAGAACAAAACAGTTGGCAGTTGTCCGAGATGGGACCCTATCAGTACCAATGGTTACTGGAGCAGCAAAGTCACTGTGATTGGAAAGAAGTAAAGCAAGGAACCTCTAGAGAAAGGCATGGATCATCTAAGAATTTGGGATTAAAAGGGGAAGCTGTAGTTCTGGCAACAAAAATGGCTGTGGGGATCTCAAATTCCATTTGCAGTTTTAGCTAAGTATTAGTTGTTCCCAAGGCTAGGGTGGCCTTGAAAAATACATGAGAAACAACTAATAATTAGTTCCACAAACAGTTACTAACCTGCAACTGTAGGCCAAACACTTGGCTAACAGACATACACAAATAAACCTTGACCTCTTTCTTTAAGGAACTCATCATCTAGCAGAAAATAAAGACTCATAAAGGACTAATACAGTGGGAAATAATACTCATAACGACAGTAATGATTGGTTATTAAACACTTCCTATGTGCCGAAATGGTCTATCATAGTCCACAGACAATGGACTCTGGAGTCAGGCTGCCTGGGTTTGAATTCTGGCTGCCATTTACTTGGTTTATCATTTTTGTCAAGTTACTTAACCATTCTCTTCTTCATTTCTACCACTATAAAATGAGGATCACAAGAGTATCTACCTCTTAACCTTGTTATGAGAATTGGGTTCATGTTTGTAAAACGCTTGGAATACTTCTTGTTGCATAAGAACTATAGAAGTTTTCAATAAAAAATTAATCAGTTTAATCATCATAATACTCTATGAGATAGGTACTACTGTCTCCATTTTACAAAGAAGGAAAATGAAAGAAAAAGACATTGAGCAATTTGCCCAGGATCACAAGTGGTAAGTGTTCAGAACTTCTAACACAGGACATTTGGCCCCCGAGCCCACACACTTCAGATACTACAAAGTACGTATGCTGTAGTGTAAAGGGACCTAGCCATCGCCTGGCTCGCTCTCCTCTCTCCCTCGGCTCTACAAGTGCCTCCCACTAGGACATAATCAACAGGAAATAGCAAGCTCACTGCAGCTGCTCATACTATCTGGCCTCCCAGGATGCAACAGCAAGTTAGACAGTAGTATATCCGAGAAAGAGTCCAGCAAAAGTACCAAAGTGAATGGTGAAGCCCGAAACAACCACTAAAAGGAATCAGTGTGGGGAGTTATCACATACGGGAAGTCTCTGGAAAGACTTCATAGAAGGGATGGGACTGTAGTTGAACCTTGGAAAATTTGGCTAGGTCATGGGAAGGTCATTATGAGGGAAAGAAAGAGCAAACACACAGAAATAAAATAAAGCTTCAACGGGGCTGGCTGGTGCCTACAATTTCACTGGAAAAAATAGGAGATAAGTTTAGACAGGCAGAGTGGAAGCCCTCAGAGTTACATTGTGCTACTCACATCCTGTCATTTATCCTCTATTTTATACATTTGGTTTACTGAGAATTAAATTTGCTGTGGGGGACACTCTGATTAGATAAAAGACAATTTATCTTGTTTTATGGTTGGGTTTTTAAAAATTCGTCTGAGGTATTTGGATTTTATCACAAGGAACTGGGTAACAATGAAGACTAGAAAAACTGAAGCTATGGGAGCCAAGACTTGTGTCACTCCATGCCTTTGTGTACCTTATTCTTTCTGGCTGGAACACCTTCCTCAGTTCTTGGTCTTTTCCTGGAAATATGGTACACAGATAACCGCAAGCAAAAGTGTTGACTGACCAAATGACTGGACACAATAAGGGGAAACAGTGATACAAGAAAGTGAATAATAACTGGAAGGGTGTGGAAATTACTAGAACACACCTCCCTGTTTCAAGCAGTGTTTATTAGTATTATAAAAATTAGTGATCATTTGGCTAACTTTAAATAGGAAAAATATGATAGCTACTGAAGAAATTATTATTGGATTAAAAAACCCATAGGACAGTCTATGGAATTTATTTCTCTATTTCTTTGTAATAATGTCGTTCTTATTTGTTGGCATTTTGGGGGGCTTAACAAATTTATTTTAAGCCTCCCAAATTTGAGGTCTTTCTTGTAATGGTGTACTATAAAGCTAATCTACTACTAGTATGTTATTTTTTTAAAAAAATTATTTGAGAGAGAGAGAGAGAGCAAGAGCATGTGCAAGCAGGGGGAGGGGCAGAGGGAGTGAGAATCACAAGCAGACTCCCCGCTGAGTGCAGAGCCTGACTGAGGGCTCAATCTCATGACCCTGAGATCATGACCTGAGCTGAAATCAAGACTCAGACGCTTAAGCAACTGAGCCACCCAGGCACCCAACTCTTAGTATGTTATTTTAAAAATAAATTCTCTCCTGTGGTTGAAAAAGAGATTATGACGATCATTTCCAAGTTATTCTGCCACAGAAAACTTAAAGGACTGATTTACTTGTCATTTCATAAACCCCTTAATACACAAAAATGAAAACTCCTTTCAGTGACACGAGCCAGTAAGTAAATAATGTGGTCTAATTTGGGGATCTTGAAATATAATTTCAAAGTCAAGAAGAAAGAAGAATTTTAGGCTACAATTTGTTGATAATGATTTGCAAATACATTTCTAAGCTGACAGAAAGGGCGCTGATATTTTTAGCTGTTCAACATTAGATCTGTTATTCTACATTGTTCGCAGTACTTGAAACCCTATTCTGTAAATTTCACATACTGAGAAAGGATAATTGGGGCAGTTTTAAGACCAGTTTCTGTCATGCACATCACATTCACTTTTGATGTTATGACCCAACGGAATAAGTGACACGGTTTTTTCTCCCTCCATATATTTTAGAGGAAAGGGAAAAGTGAAATCATTTTACAGTATCCATATTTTGGGATTTTTTTTCTGCTCCAATTTTCCATTATTCTTTTCTTGTTCAACCTTGAATAACACCATTTTGGAGGCAGTCTAATTTCAATTGGTCAAGATAAATTGTCTTTTATCTAATCAGAGTGCCCTATACAGCAAATTGAATTATAAGTGAACCAAATTAATAAAATGGAGGATAAATGACATGACATGAGTAGTGAAACAGAATTATCTGAGGGCGTTGTTTGTAATATTTTGCCTGGCGCAGAACATCCTGATTTTGCATCCTAAAGATGTTGTCCAAAGCCATAGAAATGCAGACAAAAAAGAAGGCCAGCGTTAATAAGTAAGTGAGCACCAATCAATCAAATGGGCGGGAAATATTTATTGGCAGGATTCTATGCATAATACATTACAGTAGGAAATGTGCTTTGCATGTGATAGTGGATGGCAAAAAAGAGCATCCTCAATGAATTCAACGAACTTGCAACGAACTCGCAACGCCGTTGGGGGGACGACCTTCAGGCCTGCCCATTCGCACTCACCCATGCAGTTAGCCAATAAGAGAACACGGCATGTAAATGACAAACGTTACAGTCTACACACTATAGACTCTATGCTAACAGATTCTGAAGAATGCAATTCTCATATGAGCATGCTCAGGGAAAGTGCCTTAGAGGATCAGGAACCTGAACTGTCATTTGGGGGATGAACAGGACTGATAACGACCTAATGATGAGAGGGGCGATTCCAGGGCAAGGATCGAGCTTGCACCAATGGGTGGAGGCACCAATACACTAGAGTGTTTGGAAGAAGGGTGCGTGTGCAGGGGGCAGATCTATGATGACTGTGATCCAGCTGCGGGGGGAGGCAGGGGTTCAGACTACCAGATGAATGAGTAAGGACGTGATGTCGAAGGCAGTGGGAAGCAATGGAGTCTTGAGAACAGAGGAGAGCCACAATAAAAGTGGCATTTTAGAAATATTAACCTTGCACCATTGCATCCAACGTTCTTTTGAAGAAAGGACTGGAACACTACATTGCAACAATCCAAGAAAAACCTCTTCTAGCCCCTCTGTTTAAATTTCCAGTCATGAAAACATGCAGAACATTTTTTAAAAAGTAGGCTCCATGAGCAGTGTGGAGCCCAATGCAGGCCTTGAGCTCATGACCCTGAGATCAAGACCTGAGCTGAGATCAAGAATCAGACGCTTAACTGAATGAGCCACCCAGGTGCCCCTGCAAACCATTTCTAACTTAACCTCATGCATCCTTTTATTTCAGGAGAAAATACGAACTCCACAACATATAAGCAAAATAAATTCAACCGCACTGCTGGTAAAACAGTGTCCCAGAGAATTATTAAGCATATTTTCTGATTCCATTTGTAACATTATATTATATTAGATGGGAGTAGAGAGTGACTGTAGTTTCAGTTTAGAAAAATGTAAACATTCGGAACGCTAAATTCTTAGATTTCTGCTCTGAAGAGTAAAGAGAGTATCAGAGTAGGAGAGAGAATTGGGATCCCTCCAGAAATATAACTTCAAAGATTATTATCAGTGGTAAAAAGAATAATCAATATACTATTATGATGTCACATTTTGTGAACGTAACATTGCAATGTCCTTTTATAACTATCATTGCATTAGACCTATGATATTTTCTTTGGGAAATGAGTCTTCAGAGGATTCTCCAGGTTCTAGGAAAGAAGCCTGTTATTTAACAAGTACTATACTAATCCTTTCAAAAATAAAGCTCAAAGCAAATAAAAGGTCATGCTAAGAATGCTTTTAGCCTTTTCATGTTTTCAAAACATTTTAAAGATACCACTTATTTAGCTGAGACAAGAACCTTGGTTTTCATTGCCAGTGGCAGCTACCAATAAACTGAGGCAAAGTAAGAGACATTACTGTCCTGTGACGCTACCCGTACATGCAAGTCAAGTGGGGAAATGAGTGATTATCTAGAGGCAATTAAAACTCATGTACATGGTCAATCGGTGTAATTCAAGCCCCCAAATGCTCTTTTCCTATCTTCAAGTGGCGTACGTGAAGACATGAATTATCAAAATAACTGGCACAGCTGTTCGATTCATGCTGCCTATATAGGGAGAGAATCAGGCTCAGTTTATTCATCTGTAAAATGAGGATAATTACATTTATATCAACCAAACTGGGGGAGATGAAAGTAATAAATCTATTTGTCAGCATTCAAATACCTTAGGTAGAAATTAGTCAAATACAGCTAGTCCTGGTCTCTTTGTAAGAATGGCAATTGTGGAATATGTTATGTAGAATGTATTTAATTGATGGGGTCTTGACCTTCTGATGTCACTAAGTTCTGAGTGCCACAAAGCCAAGATAACAGACAGTGAACAATTCTGTGCTTGTGCTAAAAAGTGATATCTTCATGCTATGGAAACCTCTTGGAGCTTTACAAGTAAGCATAAGATGAGGGAAAGTGTGTGTGGGGGAGCACAAGAGCATCTGTGTGCACTCACACAGGAGAGGCAATATGCGAAAGGAGAAGCGAAGTATGCACAAATCTCTACCATACCTTTGCATCAAAACAGTGCACTGTGTACCATTTAGACATATGTATGAAGAAAAAAAAGCTGAACCATTGGGCCTCATGCTTCAAAAGGGACAACATACTTTGCATATTCTAAGAGACTGACATTAATCTGTTTCTTCTCAGAAATTATATGACTGGGGAAAGATAACAATCTGCCTTTGACTAGGTACTATGTGTTTAAGCCCTGGCTTAGCTGTAAATCATTTGTGAAGATCATTTCTTGGTAGGTGAATAGAGTTACTCTCATGGAGTGTTAATACACTTGCAGTGAAGTGTTGCTGGGGGTAGGAGGTGTTAGACATTGATCAGGAGCTTAAGAGATGAGCTATTTATTTTTGCTGTTGTAAGAGGAAAATTTCTATAATAAAACAATGATTCTGCTTCTCTGTCAAAAAAAATACCATTTTATGACATAAAAGCTCTCTTCAGTAAACAAAGAACAGACTGTTATTGGGGGACATAAAAATTACAATAGAATATATTTCCCTGCAGAGTACAACAGCCTTTAACTCAATTGGAACTTGCAGTGTGACAGCTTTTAAAGGAGGGGACATATTCTAGGGGGAGAATCTCTGATGTACTTTTCAATTCCCTCAACTGTACTAGTTCTTATCCTATAAAAATGGGTCTACATTAGCACACTGTGCCAGTAAATCACACACTTGCTCTGCAGCATGAAAAAAGCCCAGCATCGGTGTGTGTGTGTGTGTGTGTGTGGGGGTGCTTTATGGCTTTATGTGGCATAGTTCCAAGCAAACACATGGCTCAAACGAAGCCGATTCTGAGGAATATGGAAACTTTATGTTCTGTTTGATAGGAAAATGTGTACAGCTTCCTAACTGTGAGCTTCTAGATGTGCTCCAAGGGCAAGTATAATCAGTTCTTAAATGGATTTTGTAATGCTGCATACCTAATCAAGCTGTTTACATTATAGGGAAGAGTTAAGTTTAATTCTCTGTTTTATTGGGAAGGGTGCTTATTATTAACACCCATTTCAATAAATTTTAAGTAATTTAAAAAGAAGCAGCAATCCCTGGAGAAAGGATGCAGTAAGAATTCTCTATTTGCTTTTCTGTTTTATTTACGTGACATGAGCAAAATTGCTTACCCTTTGCTTCCTCAGACATTTTGGTGGCATGGGACCAGGTGAGACAAAAACTGGTAATAATACATAAAACAGTACTGTCAGTTGGTTCTAATTTCCAATACTTCAATCTCAATTCTCTCTCTCTCTCTTCTAGTAACGATCTGCCTTACTTTTAGCCGAAGTTTTCTCTAAGATAGTGGCCAGAGGGGTGGTAATGAGGTCAATACTTCAGTTAAAACTTTACAAAGCTAGGTAGGCTAATGTGAAAGCTAATTCCAAGCTGTTGGTTCACGAACAGGATGATATTATACACGAGTAGTGACAAGAGTAACTCATACCACCTGTGTTACTAAAGAGAAGTCTGAGTATTAAATATTTGTACAATGGGCAGCCCAAAATGGACGGTTAAAAAACCAAGAAAGAAAGGGAATGTGAGGGATGCAATTGATTAAACAGTTTGGTTTAGTAAATATCCATCTTGTAATCTTTTAATAGTAATTATCTTGATCCACTCAAATATAGTACTCACCGCCAATAACTACTAAAACTTGGTACCCCATTCCTCCAAAAGTGCACCACCTTACAATTCAAACTCCTATAGCATTGCTTCTTGGCCTTTTGGCTAAGATCAAGTACAGACTCCTACCGTGTAACAATTACAACACAATGAGAACTAGTGTTGAGTTTCCTGTGTGCCAGATATTGCCCTAAGCATCTTACCTATATTAACGGAGAACAACTATCTGAGCTAGGTACTCTTACTATCTTTTATAGACAAGAAAAATGAGGCACAGAGAGGTTACATATTTACTCAAGGTCACAAAACTAAGATGTGGTAGAGGTAGAACAAAATGTCCCAGATCCTCCTTTTCCAGTACATCATAGCCAGAACTTCATCAGCAGCTACAATGTAGCAGAAGCTGGGTTCAATGTTTCACAAACATGATTTAATCTTGACAGCTACCTAGCTGGATGCTAGATATCCATTCTTACAAATGGGCAACTTTCCCAAAGACAGCCAGCCACTTCGGAGGAGAAAAGCATTTGAACTCAGAGCTGTCTGACTCCTAAGCCTATCCCTGTCTGCATGCCACAGACCTTTGTACAAACTACTCTGCTTTCTCTTCTCAAACATATTCTTCACCTTCTTGCCCTTGTGGCACTTCTCATGCCACTAAACCCATCAAGGCTTCATTGCTGTTCAACAGTATCTACAGTATCTAAAACCGAGTGCAAGGAGTTAAACAAATCATGGGGGGGGGGGGAATGAAACAGGAGGGAAAATTACATAATTGGTTTGTTACTGTTTATTTTTTCCCAACTTCATTTCCAAATAGACACTTTCTCTGTTTTTATCTTTACTGTTATTCCACATAATTGCATTCAAATTTGTCTTTTTTTTAAAGTACTGGAAATACATATTTCTATGGTTAAAATGTATGGATCATGACATTTTCTCTATACCCTGTTTAATTCCTTATAATTAAGAAAAAAATAAACCCCAGTAAGAAAGCCTGTATTAAAATTATGCAAAATCAGTTATTATTAAATTTTCACGGCTATATTAGTTTCTTATGGCTGTTGTCACAAATGATCACTAATCTAGTGGCTTAAAATAATCTGCATTTATTGTTTTACAGTTCTGGAGGTCAGAAGTCTGAAAATAGGTCTTAGAAGCAAAAATTAAAGTGTCTGCAGAGTTTCTGTTCCTTCTGGAGTGCCTAAGAGAGATCCTGTTCCCTTGCCTTTTCCAGCTTCTAGAGGCTGCCTGCCATCCTTGGCTCTTGGCCCCGCTGCCCATCTCCAAAGCCAGCAGGTTAGCATCTTCTCATTCCTCCCCCTGCCTGCTTACATGATCACATTGCCTCCTCTCTTCTAAGGACCTTTGTGATTACAATGGGCACCCAAAAATAACCCATTAAGATCCCCCTATGTCAACATCCTTTTTTTAAAAAAAAAATTTTTTATTTATTTATTTATTTGAGAGAGAGAGTGAGAGAGAGAGCACAAGAGGGGGGAGGATCAGAGGGAGAAGCAGATTCCCACTGAGCAGGGAGCCTGATCCTGGGATTCCAGGATCATGACCTGAGCCAAAGGCAGGACGCTTAACTGACTGAGTCACCCAGGTGCCCCTGATGTCAACATCCTTAACTTCACCCGTCTGCAAGTCCCTTCCACCGCATAAGGTAACACACTCACAGGTTCCAGGGATGAGGACACGGTTATCTTTGGGGAGCTATTAGTCAGCCTACCACAAATGTTCTGCTGTCATTTAGCATGAAACTGCCTGCCATGATGTGGCACACTTCTTGGGACTGGTTCAGTACTATGTGAAAGTCAGTGTCAAGGGTTATAAAATTCCACAATCTAGAAAGCACAGGAGGCATTAAGCAGTGAGAATCCAGCTCTCCAGGGCGGACCTGGTTTAACCAAAGGCCTCCAGAGGCAGGAGAGGTGTATTCTCGCCTCTCCCTCATCTCATCACCAAAAGTCCCTCCGAATGTCCCTATTAAGAGGTGGAAACAGCAGCTCACAAAAGCATTGCATTAAAAAAAATTAATGAACTGTGACTCCCTGAGGAAATCAGGGTGTTGCTGGTTTGTGACAAGCAGCTCTTCCAGGAGTGAATCATGGCAGCGATCCAGAACAAAGTCCTTATCTTTGGGGGACTGACAGCCTGCAGGAAAGGAAGGGGTAATGCTTTCCTGGTTACAGACACACTAACTTCCCCTCAGCTTTGCCCATTCAGCTTCATTCTCCCCCATCAACACCCACTCATCAACATTAAGCCTTCTTCCCAGCTGTCTTCTTCCCCCTTCTCATTTTTAAACTGCTTCTACTTTTTGACTTCTTTTCTCTGCAACAAGTACTACCAAAAATCCTGAAAGCTTTTTTTTTTTTTTTTTTTTTAACTGTTACCATGGAGAAGGCAATTTTCTCATCAAGGAAAGGAGGCGGTGCTGAGGGAGAGGAAGAGCCACATATGAAAATTGAGAGTTAGCCTCTGTGTCTTTTCAACAATATCCAATTAAATCTTTTCACTACCATACACAAAACAAGAACACAGTGGGTGGCCAATCTGGCCCAAGGACTTGAATGAATCAGTAGGCTCTGGGATAATGTGTTGGGGGGGGGAGGGGGGAGTATGCCAGAGGTGGGGAGGCAGGCCAGTAATCCTGAAACAGGGAACTAATGAACAGTGATCACTGATAGATAATTACCATGCAGTTGTTTGAATTGAGGTGGCTTTCTATCATTTTCAGGTAAATGACCTTCAGGATGGCAGAAGATTTTCTCCCAAATGATGAAACACTAACATGTACACAAACAAAACAAATAGAGGGAAGAGACCTGTGAACTGTTCCTCAATGATAAGTTGAAAACAAAGTGGAAGAAAATTCAAATACAGAATCATCTGGTGGCGAAACATCAGTGAGATTTTAATTAAGTCTAGAATTTTATATTTCAAACCAGAAAGAAATCTATCACTGATTCACAGATGTGCCAATATTAAGAAAGACCTGAAATATTAATCCTCCGTTCTAATTCTCAGGAGATAAATCATACATAGGCCTTATTCTTTCTGATCATTCCGAGCAAAACCAAATTAAGAAATTTTTAAATGATGAGGTTTCTCCAAGTACAATAGATAACTCATCACCTCTCTAGTAGAAGAATCCTGCATAAATCCTGTACATAAATATTATGCCTAAAGGCTTGCATCAACAAGAGTAATCAAAGGAAAAGAACTGCAAAATAGTCAAAGCATACATTTAAAATGTCGGTGGTGATGACATTAACAGCAAAAGATGGGAGTTGAAGCAGTGTCTTGATCCTCTCTTTCCCATTACCCACTCCAGCTTTTAAAAGCATGATGAGTTTGTTTTACAGAACATAATGATGAAACGTTTTAGATATACAAAAAGGTACAGAGAAGATAAGGGTACAATTGAAGTCTATGACATGGCTATATCAGTCCATACATGCACCTGGTGTAAAAGTTACAGCACGGAGTCACATGAATTCATTCTTTAATGTAAAGGTTCATACTGGAGAGATGTTTATTTTTAAGAAGAGCAATGTTATTAGAAATTATTTTTGAAAACTAGTTTAAGATCATAACCTTTGTCTACCTTGGAATTACTCACAGAGTTGGGAGACTGAGAATAGCAAATAAGGCCACTACTCCAAAGCCCTAACCCAAATGCAGAGCACCAGGCAGCTCTACTCCGAGTCCACCCACCTACGATCTCATGTGACTTCACAGAAAATTCACTATCAGCCAGTTTGTTTACAATAAATGATTCTCTTACTGACAAAGCAGAAAATATAGATAGATCCACAGGAAGAGAGAAAGAAAGAAAGGGAGAAAGGGAAGAAAGAAGGAAGCAAAGGAAAGAAGGGAGGAAAGAAGGCAAAGAAGGAAGGGAAGAAGGGGGGAAGGAAGGGAAAGAGAGAGAAGGAACTCTGATTATGGGATACTTGCTAATCTATTTCCTGTTAGCATTTTCTGCTTGCTACTTCACAACAGCACCAGAAAAAAAGACTACATTATTCTAAATTAGAGACTATCAGATAAACAAATAAAAACTAAGATGATTTGCATGAAAAGGAAACAATAAGCTCTTTTCAGAGCAACACTGAGGGTTTCATTAAGCAAAGTTGTAGGGAAGAGCTACATATCTTTTCAATCTCTCAGTTATTGTCAAATCTGTAAATCCCATGCCCCATTACCCCCATACAAGCCAGGGAGATATTCTCAGATAATAGCACTTCATTTGTGATTGAACCAACACAAAAGGGGTGCCTCTTCTGAATACATACAATGAATTTTTGTTTTGGGGACTTCATGCTTTGTTTCATTGTTAGACCACTTAAAATAATCAAATTTCTCATGTAGTTAGGGCACAAAGATGAAAGAAATGTCTCACTTAAAATATTTATGGATGAGGACAAAATCCTGGCAACAATACTTGTTGACCCAGGGGCGCCTGGGTGGTTCAGTGGGTTAAGCAGCCAACTCTTGGTTTCGGCTCAGGTCATGATCTCAGGGTCCTGGGATTGAGCCCTGCATCAAGTTCTGCACTCAGTGGGGAGACTGCTTGAAGATTCTCTCCCTCTGCCCCTCCCCCTGCTTGTGCACATGCATCGGCGCCCCTATTCTCTCTCTCTAAAATAAATAAATCTTAAAAAAAATCTTAAAAAACTAGTTGACAGAGTTGGCTTGTTTACTAGACAGATGATATATTCTTAAGGCTCAATACCCTAAATCAAGGCAAACCTACATGTACATATTTCAACTGCCCATGATGACTTCTGTAAGGAAGATAAGTTAGAGGAAGAAATTTGACCTTGGAGATTATGAATTTTTGAAGACTCTTGATTTGATGCATGTTAAAATGTCTGTGGCAAAACAAAACAAAAACCAAAAATCATTTTTCATGATAAAAAATTATGAGTTATATGTTATGAAGTCTGTAAATTACTTTAAGATTCTTCAGCACAGATATTATATATGTGACAGTATGAATGTGTTAGCAGTCAGTTGCCTCAATCAGGAATTCATATGGGGAATGGGGTCAGACTTTAATCAGAAAGGTCAGATTCCTGAGGCAGGTGCTACAAGCATTTTAACCATTTTAATCACAGTCAACACCAGAGGCCTTGCTAATGAGCAAAATGAATGTTAGAAATGAACTTTGTTTCTTTTAATTTAATTTTAAAGATTTTATTTATTTATTTGACAGAGAGAGAGAGAATGAGAGCATGAGCAGGGGGAACAGCAGAGGGAGAGGGAGAAGCAGGCTCCCCGCTGAGCAGGGAGCCCGATGCAGGGCTCTATCCCAAGACCCTGGGATCACGACCTGAGCTGAAGGCAGACGCTTAACGACTGAGCCACCCAGGTGCCCCAGAAATGAATTTTCATTTATGAGATTAGTGTGATTCAAGATACATGTTTGGGTTAAAATATATTAGAGACACTTCTCATCTTTATCAGGACCAGATACAAAAATCCAGCAAGCTACTGACCCTGCACTTTCTGGAATGGTACCCAAGATTTGATGTCCAAACCATGTTGTATCTCTACACTGAATTCAAAGATTTTGATTGCATGATGCCCTCCCTAAGGTTAACTGAATCCTACCCTTAAATTTTAGAATATTCACATGTCTGCCTTGCCTAAACCTTTTACAGATTGTGATCATAATACCTGATAGTGAGGGTAGGGGAGAGTAACTAACCCTTACTTACCCTACCAAGCTTTTGCTACTGCTATTACCAAAAATAATCTAATAGCTGTGCATAACAATATTAACCTAGGACAATTAACATTGTGCAAGCCACACACTTTAAAATTTATTATTCTTTTTTTAAAGATTTTATTTATTTATTTGATGGACAGAGAGCGAGAGAGAGAATACAAGCAGGGGGAGCAGCAGGAAGAGGGAGAAGCAGGCTCCCGTGGGGCTCGATCCCACGACCCTGGGATCATGACCTGAGCCAAAGGCAGACGCTTAACCGAGCCACCCAGGTGACCCTAAAATTTATTATTCTTTAACGAAGTATAACCAATACAAAAACAATAGTTCCCTGTAATCCTCACCTCCTTCCATTCAATAGATTTGTTTTTGTTCTTGGAGTATAACACTAAATTTTTCTCTCTTTTTAAACAGGTGATGGGGATTAAGGAGGGCATTTGTTGTGATGAGCCCCGGGTGTTGTAAGGAAGTGTTGAATCACTAAATTGTACACCTAAAACTGATATTACACCATATGTTAACTAACTGGAATTTAAATAAAAACCTAAAAAAAAAATTCTCTTTTGATTTCCTCATGGTTGTATTTGTCCCACATGGTTTAATAACCAGATCTTTAAAGATTTCATTCCATCTCTGTGCACCATTTCAATCAATTGAATAATTTCACAATTCTGCCTTGTCTTTCATCTATTATTACTCATATTATCAATTTCCCCCCGACAATCCAAACAAGAACTGGGCCTAGTCATTTAGTTAAGAGCGCAGACAGTTATCTATATAATTATCCTATGAGCTGCACGCGTGTGGTGAGGGTTGGGGAAGGGGAAGAATGAGCTTGATCATAGCTGGATACTGGACATTAGTTTATGGAGATGCAAACTGTGGTGAGACCAATTTTTCTTACCCTACGGGTGCCTATCTGGGCTGCAAAATTATCCTGTTCTTTGACATTTTTATCTTAGCTCTTTGACAAGTTCTCTGTTGCTTTTCTGCTCAAGATTCAGATTCCTTATTATAGCTTCCCTGGGTATATTTTTTCAAAGGACAGTTGAAGATCATAAGAAAGCCTATTTTAATGTATCATCTTTCTTAAGCAAACACATTTTCATCCCTACTCTTTCTATTCCCCAGATATGTCCTAAAGAGTATTTCTCAATACTAAGGTTCAATATTAATATATGTTACATATGAAATTTGTATATGCAAATATGTGTGTGTGTGTATATATATATATATATAGATAGATATAGATATAGATATAGATAGATAGATATGTGGGTGTGTATATACACATGGTTTCTTGCCAATAAGCCTGGGCTGGAATCCAGGCATTTACCAATGGTATTGCTTTGGGCAACTAACTTAACCTTCCTGATTCATTTCCTTTACGAAACAAGTATAATACCAGTTAGCATATACTACACTTGAGAGGATTAAACATATTAAATGCCATGTGCGTAGTACAGTGCCTGGTACATACTAGGGCAAAATAAATGGTAAGTATAAGCACCCAGAATTTTATAGTAGCATATTATTTGGCCCAACATGTTTCGGCCAAAAGAAGTTTGTCAGAAGCAACTGGGCCAAAGCCACATGCTCTATGTTTCAATAATGGCAGCTCAGCAACAATTCTGTGTCTTTTAGCATTTCTTTCCATTTTTCAAAATCTGCTCTTTTTTCGTATTCTTATATTTATTTCTATTATTCAATATTTTTAATGGAAAAGTTGAACAAATCTAAATATCCAACATTGGAATTATTTTCCGTAGTGATCATTTAAAGTTTCTTTTGCTGTTTTTACTTGATATAAAGAAACATTACACATTCATAACACTATATGGAAACATCATTCTGTAAAACAGCATAAATAACACCCATAACCCAACCCACCCAGAGACAATTCTAATTTTTATTATATGTAATTATAAATAAATATTTATATCAGTGGTGTGTATATACATATATATACACACGCACACATATATACAGATTCATGTGTATCTATCACTGCCTTAAGTGAACCTTTCTTATAGACTGTAATCATAACACCTGACAGTGAGGGTAACAGCATCCTAAGATTTTGCCATATATATATATTTTGTATATGCCATATACAAATATATGCCAAAAAATATATGCCATATACATATATTTGCCATATATATAGTCATATATATATATGACTATATAGACTATATATATATATATTGATAGCCATATCTACCTATCATCCATCTATCTATCTGTCTACCTATGTCTCCTTCCATAGCACTCCATATGGTTATGTGTAATCTTCACAGAAATACATGTGGACATGTGGTATGTGTTTTTATAAAGTAATATATATGTACTTGGGTATGCAATAAATATTGCAACAATACGATATCATACAGTACATACTGGCATATAATACAATGCAATTTGTTTTAGCAATCTACTCAGTTTTGGACATGTGATTTTTTTCCACCTGGTCCCTATGTGAAATAATGAACTTATCTGCACTGAGAAGCTGTAATATGCTTCCCAGCTTCCCCCTCAGCTGCTAGTAGTGCTTCTGGTAGACAATCTTTGGCTTGTCAACTCCCTTCTAGGAAATTGCCTTGGCTGAAGAGCATCATCTTTGTCACAAGTTTATATTTCCCTCCCTGAAAGCTCATCTCCAATGAGTGACTGGACATGAAGTTATAAAGGGCTGGTCCTCTCTCCCCAAATCATAACAATTCTGAAGGGTCCCTTCGGCTTCAGGTTGCATGAGGCCCCTACTGGGAATGCTTCACAGCCCAGCTTCTCCTTCTGCCCCCTTCTGTTGACCCCAAGAGCACTCCCAAATAAACCTCTGGTATGCTCACCTGCATCTCAGCGACTGCTTCCCAGAAACCCAAGGGGTGACATTATCTTTAAGCAAATAAACGCTAGGCAGTTGGCATTAACATCCAGAACATTCTTGTTCTATAAGTTTCCATAGTATAGAGGCAAAACTTTCCCATAATAGCATGCACATTTTCTTCCCATTCCCCCTTCAGCAAGTAATTGGAGATTTAAGGTAAGAATGATTTAGAAGAAAGAAGGTGCAAATATCCTTGCATACCACCCTGGGCTCAAACACACCTGTCTCCAGCCACTGAGTTTCTCAAAGCCATCTCATTTTTGACTTGAGGCACACTCATCATACTCCACTCCGTTTTCTAAAAACCTGTTTCAACAGAAGGTGCTCTTCTCACTACTCTCCAAGCATTTCTTTCTAATCCAAGTTAAAAATTCTCATCTATTAGGAAAACACACATTTTCTGAAGCACTTGGACAACAATTCAAGTAAAACAAGTTTCTTTCTTTTCAAAAGTTTTTATCATCAAGTGACAAGGGGCTTTGAAACACTACCATTGCCCTTTTGATTCCATCTCAGATTTTAAAGTTTGATTTATTTATGCTGCAAAAATAGCTATCATGATTAATTGGTTTTTCAAGTGTTTATCATTTTTCACCAAGGATAATTGCTGTGATTAGCAAGAGGAACCACCATACAAACCCACTGAATCCTCTAAAATTAATATTTGTTTTAAAGAGTGACTTCACTTAATTGCCTACTTTGATGAATGATGTAAAATACTACTGTTACGTTACAGCAAAAAGAAAATGTGACAACAAGTAACACACAGGTAGAACAAATACAACTGCAGAGTTGAGATTTACTTACAAAGATCTTAAAGCATGCTTTTAATCCTGATAACTACACTGTGACAAAGAGTTTTCTATCCTAGTTTTACAAACACTCAAACTGAGAATTGTAGAAGTTGTGTAACTTGCCAGTAACCCATAAGGCAAGGTTTTAGATGCCTGACTCCAGAAAAGCTCATACCATTTCTGCAAATATGAGAAAAAGCAGGACACATGTTCACATATTATGCAAGTTCCTGTATATTTGAGGAAAGGGTGGAGTGGCCAAATTACAAGAACAGTATTCTTTGCTCAATTTTTGTTATGAATTAAAGCTGACATTTGGAGATGTCATCAAAGACTTGAGAAAGGAAAAAAAAAGGATAAAAAAAGGAATGAAATAAGGTAATGACAAAATTTTTCCTGTTTTTCAGTGTTGGGAATCCTTGTTTATACATGTTTATGTGATACATTATATTTCTCTAGATGTTTAATGAAAGAAAATGAATATGTATGTTCATTTTGATTTCTTTAGAAATGAGAAAAGAGATGGTATTCTGTGTCTTCTTTCTCTTTCCAGCTTTTAAATCCCACAATTAATTATATAATGCTACTGAGAAATAGGAAAATTTAATGAAACAAAAAATGAACCATGTATATAAGATGGTTAGTTTGGTTATAAAGAAATTATATTTCATTTAAATATTGATTTCTCTGGGAAATCTTTCTTGACATGGAATAATGACTAGAGTAGGTATACTGTTTTTTTTTTTTTAAAGATTTTATTTATTTGACAGAGAGAGACACAGCGAGAGAGGGAACACAAGCAGGGGGAGTGGGAGAGGGAGAAGCAGACTCCCCGCTGAGCAGGGAGCCCGATGCGGGGCTCGATCCCAGGACCCTGGGATCATGACCTGAGCCAAAGGCAAACGCTTAACAACTGAGCCACCCAGGTGCCCCTAGAGTAGGTATACTGTTAACCTTTACAATATCTCATTCTATAAAACCAAGGAATGAGGGTGGAAACTTCCATGCTCCTTGCCACAGTGATTTGTTTAGGTGTGAATGTATGACTTAAGCTAGCCCCATCAGAGAAGCTTGGCACTTCCATTTGAAGGTCAAGAAAGGAAAGTTTTCTTTCCTTTTTAATATAGTATGGTATGCAAAATATATACTATAACAGTTATGACAATGTTGAAGGGCAAAACTGAGCAATGAGCTGGGGTCTTGGGTATGCCATGCCCGAAGCCCACATAATAGTTCTGTTTCATAAGCCAATAATTTCTTTTCTTCTTAAAGCCAGTTTGAGATGGATTTTCTATAAGTTGCAATTGACAATATTCTCATTTATGGTCAGATTTAATTTAAAGGAATATACTGTTTTTACCCAATCATAGAATCTATTTCATCACACTTCAATTGCCTTTTTACTTTTTGGCTTTCTCAAATAGATTGTAAACAATGTCAACTTAACATAAGGTTTTCCAAGAAAGAATCCATACATCAAATAATTCAGTTTGCAAAGTACTGACACTTACTTACTTTTCTTTATCTATATATAAGGTGACTATATATCCAGTTTATCCTGGACAAGCTTAGTTAACCCCTGTTCTCTGGCATAATTAATAATGGCACATATTTTCCTTCTGGAGAGTATTATGATTTAGGCAACAAAGTGTATAATAGACTGTAAGTTCAGTTTTAAAATCAGCCACATTCTTGCCCTTTGCAAACTCAGTATGACAGGCAAGTGCCCTTAAACTGCCACCTACTTGTGACAACCTCATAGACAGAAGGAACTAACATTACAGATCTCATCCCCCTTAGGATTCTTTAGCTTCCCTTTGTTGCATTCTTTCAGAATCTCTTAGCAAGCAACCTGCTAAAACTTGATGAATGGGGTCACAAGATAACCTGACTGCAAAAGTAACTGTGTCATGTCTTTAAAAATGAATAACAGGTATATTTCCTTTTTTACTTTTAGATGGCAGGTATGGCTATGTCCCTGAAGTCTGGATTTCCTTGCCCTCAAAAAGTGTTAAGAGTTCTTTGTTTTGGAAAACCTTGGATTTTAGGAAATGATCTAGAATAACTGAGACCCCTATGCAAGGGAAAAAAAGCAGACTTGTTATATCTACCAAGAGCTTTCTTTTCTGTGTACTCAAAGGTCTTTCAAAGACTCCTGAAGGACACTGATGGAAAGGGGAACCCTGAAAAATGACCAACACAGTGAATTTCCCAACTATCCAGAAGAAAGATTCTGAGCCACATTTTATTTGATTTAGAAAAAAATGAAGACACAGAACATGTCTTACGCTTTAGAGTTGAGAAAGAATTCAACAGGCCTTTATCTGTAACTTTATAAAGGATTATTCTAGGATCTTTTCATGCCAACAGAAAATAATTAGACTCAACCCTCAAAACCAAATAAATTCATTTTTAACAGTAGATTTTAAGAATGTGATAGCATGATTAGATAGTAATAATATTTGGGGGGGCAAGGAATTGCTTTTCTAACGGGAAAACTCTAATTGACATTTGCACAGAGTTTCTGATGACGGTAAAAAAAAATCGCATCTCAGCTTTAGAGAATTTGCAGGTCAGTTCTATATTCTATTCACTGAAAGAATTATAGGCCACCTAGTCCTAACATCAAAATATAAATAAAACTGAGGGAAGAAAAAGAAGCAAAACAGGGCTTTAGCATTAGGATTATACCTTGAAAAACAAAGCCAAAAAACAAGAAGATGTTGAAAAATGCCAGTCAGTATCATGGTCGCATACAAAGAGTTGCCACATAATTAGAGGTTATCTGAAATAAGCAAGTGTGTACTGGGAGACCAAAAAGACAAAATGATCAAAAAATAATCAGTCCCCCACACCTCCGTCTCCAGCCTTACAAAACGCTTAAAATCACAACCCCTAAATTATCTGAAGAACCTTTCAATGTAAGGGAATTAATATATATTTCTTTTTAAAGAAGCAGATATGACACATTTTATATGACTTGAATAGTGGATAAAAAGTTTAATACAAAAGTTTAAAAGCAGATATGATGCAATTTGGAAGCTGGCCAAGTAAAGGGTATTTCTAAGCGATTTAAAACAAATTAACTTTTACTTTGAAACCTAAGCTTTAAGGGTCAAAGAAAGAAGAGAAATAAGCTAGAACATGCCTCCTGGTTGTAAAACACATATTTAAAGAGACAAAGACTTGGAGAAGCATCTGTGATTATAAGCTCTCTGCTTTTTATTGAAAAAGTAGTTTTCTATTCAGTAAACAGGAGTTAAAGAAAATAAGTGAGTGAAACCTCCATATCAGCTAAGTCTACTTAAGATCCATCATGTCATATGATAGGTGCTTTTGAGAAAACAACACTAGAATCAGATATGTTCGCATCGTTTAGCTCGGCATTTCTCCATGGAATTTGTTTGTATGGAACATCTTGAGGAGCACAGTTTAGAGAATGTTATCTTATTCAAAATAGCGTGTCTCTGTGAGTCACTTGATTTCTCTATATGCATTTGTTTTTATCAAATTAATCTTTTAGAACTCTTGTCTTTTAACACTGTCTATAATTTGGGAAGTTGTTATAAGGATGGCATTTGTGCCTCTCATTGTGATCTACCTACCAGGGACCAAGTAACAAGGCTTTCTCCAGAATGAATATCTGAGGGAAAGAATTTAGAACAGTTTTCTATAAAATCAGTGTTATCTATAAAGATATATTTATATATTACATATGATTTATATTTTAAATATTAATTATTAAAACCCTCATGACTTTTAAAGAGAAGCACACAATATAGAGCATCATTTAAAGGCATTAAATGTCTATATACATTTTAGCATTTTTCCATGTAAAGTCTAAAAAACCAAAATCATGCACTTTTCATGTTGTCTCGTTGTTGTTATTGTTAAGTGGAAACCTTTGTCTCTTCCTTTGGCCCAGGGATAGCTGACATTTGACACACCGACAAGCAGTAGTCTCCACATTTTTCTGACTGACCACACCTATTTAAAAAATTATGGCCCATACATACCAATCCATACTTATTCAAATTTTATAGATGTACAACTTCATTAATATAGTAGGCATTTTAGAAAACATCAACAAAATATTAACTTTTAAAGAATGAGAGAAAAATAAATGTATATAGAATATATGGTTCTTATATATTCCCACTGAGGATCTCTGTAACTAAACAGTCAAAGGAAGAGACAAAGGTTTCCACTTAACAGTAACAACAACGAGACAACATGAAAAGTGCATGATTTTGGTTTTTTAGACTTTACATGGAAAAATGCTAAAATGTATATAGACATTTAATGCCTTTAAATGATGCTCTATATTGTGTGCTTCTCTTTAAAAGTCATGAGGGTTTTAATAATTAATCAATATTTAAAATATAAATCATATGTAATATATAAATATATCTTTATAGATAACACTGATTTTATAGAAAACTGTTCTAAATTCTTTCCCTCAGATATTCATTCTGGAGAAAGCCTTGTTACTTGGTCCCTGGTAGGTAGATCACAATGAGAGGCACAAATGCCATCCTTATAACAACTTCCCAAATTATAGACAGTGTTAAAAGACAAGAGTTCTAAAAGATTAATTTGATAAAAACAAATGCATATAGAGAAATCAAGTGACTCACAGAGACACGCTATTTTGAATAAGATAACATTCTCTAAACTGTGCTCCTCAAGATGTTCCATAAAAACAAATTCCATGGAGAAATGCCGAGCTAAACGATGCGAACATATCTGCAGGACTTTTCAGTGACTTTGCTACAGTGATGTACACTATAGATCCCTATGACAGTCAAAGTCCATGCACATTTCTCAGTTTATTTGGCTTTTTCATGAGGAACATTTGTCAACATCTGATGGATCTAATGTCTGGGGAAATGTTGAGATACTCAAGCCCCTAAGAACAATAGTGTATTTCTTAGTGAAAATCTTAATATTCCTCCTTTTCCAATTTTTTTTTACAGCATAAAATAGACAACTGAAATTATGAGAGGCACAAGGGGCTGCTCTTGTTGGAGCATGTGGTGATGAAGAAGAAGGAAAAATCTAGGAGCCTGGGCCTTGGGATAGTGCTGCAATGAAGAGAACATGTATGACAAACAGCACAGGCCTGTGGTGGCAGGTAGCAAAGACCATGCAAAGCAGCTTTAAGATGACAGGAGAAGGGCAACACAGACAAGGGAAAAAAAAACTTGCTCTTTTAAAAAAATTTTATATTAAATGAGCCATATTAACTCATTTTCCTGTTTGATCAAGTTAGCACTGGTAATCTTTTAAGTGCTTACATTTTTCCTTGAACTCCATGGGTGTGTTTGGACCTTAATAATTCAGAGTATTAAAACTGATGACCTAACACTATGTATATTGATGCTAATGGACCTCTTCCAGAATATGGCAGGCTAATGAAGTTACTGTCAAAGTGACTGCTTTCTCTATATAGAAGCAAAAAGATAGAAATGAATAATATATTTTTCCTTAATTTTGTTTTATTGATAACTGAAATAAATTTAAACAGAGTACATGCATGTTATAGCTATTTACAACAGCACTGGCCAATGGTACTTTCTGCAGGGATGGAAATGTTCTATGTATGTGCTGTTCAATATGGTAGTCGCTAGTCACATGTGCTATTTGAAATGTAGCTAGTGCGACTAAAGTGATTTTTAAAGTGTAATTAATTTTGTAATTTTTTTTAAATGATGGAAATGGTTTATATTTTGATTGTGGTTATACAGCTGTATGTATTTGCCAAAACTCCTAACTATCCACTAAAAAAGGTGAATTTGACTGCATATAAGCCAACATTTAATAAACCCTACTTAAAAATAAAACAAAACCAGGGCACCTGGGTGGCTCAGTCAGTTAAGTGTCTGAGTCTTGGTTTCGGCTCAGCTCATGATTTCCGGGTTGTGGGATTGCCCAACATCGGGCTCTGCACTCAGTGTGGACTTTGCTGGAGATTCTCTCCCTCTCCTTCCCTCTCTGCCCTGCCCCCTCCCCCACCCCACTCCTGTGCTCTCTAAATAAATAAATAAATACATAAATAAATAAATGAAATCTTAAAAAAATAAAACAAAACCAAGACAATTTTACCAAAAAACAAAAACTATTACAACGCAAACCTTATTGCCAATTTTTAAACTACAATGTCAAAAGCTTTTAAAATTCATGTGGAAAAATAAAACCTTCCAGGTTTACCTAAATAGTATATTAAGTATGAAATAGCATTCTACTCTCTGTAATTTGAAGAAAAGAGCAAGTGAGAAGTCCTGAGTCAACATTGTGGCATATGCAACAGAAGCATGTCTTTCCAGAGTCACTCTCTGGGACAGAAGATGGACAAGAACTATTCTTCATCTTTGCTTCAGCACTTGAAAAAAGATGCCTCTGCTTTCTGACCACCATGGTATCTGATCTGATATTCACTGTCATTCTGATTTTCTCCCCCTCTGGCTGCTTTCAAGATTTTTTCCTTGTCCATAGTTCTCAGAGTTTAATTATGATGTGTCTTGACAAGGGTCTCTTTCGGTTTATCCTGTTTGGGGTTCTCTCAGCTTCTGGAATCCGCAGGTTTATGTCTCTGGCTATACATGGGAAATTCTTGGCCATTATTTCTTCTAGGACTCTGTCAGCCCCAACCTTACTCCTCTCCTTTCAGAACTGTGATGGCACAGTATTGGATCTTCTGTCCCACAGGTCCCTGAAGCTCTGTTCACCTCCCTCTATTTTCTCTCTGTATATCAGGTTGGCTAGTGTTCATTGTTCTATCTTCCAATTCACAGTTCTTTCTTCTCGCTCCCCCTCCACTTGGCTGTCAAGTCCACCCACTGAGCCCTTTATTTTGGTTATTGCATTTTTTTTTTTTCAGTTCAGAAATTTCCATTTGGGTCTTCTTTAAATCTGTTTCTGCTGAGGCTATTTTCTTTTTATCATTTGTTCAAGTGTTCATGATTGTTCACTGAAGCATTCTTGGGATAGTTGCTCCAAAGTCCTTGTCAGGTAACACTACCATCTCTGTCAGCTCTGGGTTGGCATCCAGTGATTGTCTTTTTTTGACTCAGTTGGAGATCTTCCTCTTTCTTGTATGATGACTTTTTTTTTAATTGAAACCTGGACATTTCTCTCCTGTGCTATGAGACACTGGATCTTACTTAGATCTTCCATTTGAGCTGGCTCCTTCACCCCAGCGGGGACTGAGGGGCCTGGGGCGGGTAGTTTCTCTTTCCTGAGAGGTAGAGGCAGGCAGAAGGCCAAATTCACCATGCAGCCTCCACCGGCACCACAAAGTCCGAGGGCTCATTACCACCTGGAGGGGTTGAGAGCTTGAGCTCCTACAAGGCCTTGGTGGTGGGGATGGGGGTGCTCCAGTTCTGAGTGTTTGGCTGGAGTACAACAGTTATTGTCTAAAAGGTTTGTCTTACTAGGGCTGCCTGTTGCCCGATCCTTCTGTGAAAGAACAGGCTTTTAATTTTGGTTCGTCTGTGCCCTCTGGCATTTCTGAATTTCTGGCTTCTTCAGCTCTAAGTCTGGGATAAATGAGGCAAAAAGAAAACCCAGGGAGCTCACCAGTGTGTCACTCTGTGGGTCTGGAAATCTGGAGCCGGCCTGCCTTCTCTCTACCTTTGTAACAAATGCTGGAATATTCCGAGGCCGGCAGGCAGATGACAGGAGGACCCCGAAAATGCGTGGTATGCCAGATGGAGATGTTGTAGGAGTGCCACTGCTTCAGGTAGAAAGCACCACTCACAGTGCTGGCTGTGTCCGGGAGCTGCCGCTCCATGTACCTTTGCAGCAGCGATGTCGTACCCATTCTCACCTACGTTCATGTCCCCCAGAAGCACGATCTTTCCATCGGGCTTCCTCATCTTTCAGCAAGAAGGCCCCCTCCTGCTCCCTTTGCCAGTCTGGCCAGTGTATCCTGGGTGCCACTGGAGCAGTCGGCCCCTGCCCCTAGGTCACTCGGACCCAGGACCCGTGAGAACCCAGACTCCTGGGAATCTGGACTCACAGGGACCCCGGACTTGCAGGGACCCACCTGGGCTCTCCCATTCAGACACCTGGGAGGATGGAAGAGGAAGCGCCTCAAGTTTAATTAATTCAAATTTAAATAGCCACATTTAGCTAGTGGCTACTGTACTGGACAGTGCAGATGTAGAGAATTAGAGACAACACATATGGTTAATTAGGAAGTTACCCCTTGAGAATAGAGGAGGGAATATAAACACAATGCATCCAATTTCCCTCTTAAATTTACACTGTTTTCAGTAACCTTTGTATGGTGTGATTGTAAAGTAACGTAAGTGATATCTACCACTACACATTAACAGTCGGGTTATTCTCTCACATTCACACCTCCCTGCCATCTCTGTGAGGAGAAAACTAAAACAGGAAATTGATCACATCATTTTTATCTAATTAAAAGTCCTTAAGTCTGAAGAAGAAGAATATGCATCTCTTGAAGCTAGAATTGGTCATATGACACATTTTGCTTCAATGCCCTGGAAGCAGACCTCTTTTATGTGGGGAGGACAGAAAAGCTTTTGTTTTCCCTGTAAATGTAAGCTGACACCCGACACATGCATTTACTCTCCCCATTTCCCACTCTGCCATTTTAAAACACACACTTAGCGCTTAGAGGTGGTGTAGCCATCTTGAGACCACAGGAAGGAACAGAAGCCACAGGTTAAGGATGGCTGGGGATGATTCAAGAAGGAGTTGGGACACATGATTTTTGAGGCTGCTGGACCTACCCCGGAGTAAAGAATTCTGGAGGTCTTGCTATGTGAGCAAACCTCCTATATGGATAAGCTATTGTAATGAGGATTTTGTCATATATAGCCAAACCCAATCCTATCAGTATTAATTGGGGTTAAAAAAAAAGATCCTCTAATTTTTAAAATTCTTACAGTCTAAAATTATAACTCTTTTTGTTTGATGTAAATTTAATTCCCAGAAGCCTTTCATTCATCACTGACCAAAACAAAGAGAAATCATGCTGCATTTAAAAGTTAAAATAAAATACGCATATGCCTCCATAACAGAATGTTAAATTTTAAATGCTAAGTAAAACTAGTCATCCATGAAGATAAAATAAACAACAGTTTTAAAAACAACTAGTATGTCTTTAGTTGCTACAGCAAAAAGAATACTATGCCTGCCTTTAAGAAAATTTAAATTCCTCTCAAGGGTTAACATGTAAAAATGTAAAAGGCCAAATGACAATAAATGTTTTAAAAAAGAAGTTTAAGACAACAGAAACAGCTTTACAAGAAAATATATGTTAGTGGACAAAATAATTTTGCAGTGAGTCACTGATTAAAAAGACCAATATAGACTGAAGTTATCAAAACAAATTTCACAGAGCAGCCAGGGATAGATTTCAAAAGCTTCAATGCTCTGACAAACCAGTCAACTCTACATTTCTAATCATTATAATCAACTTGAAGGAGTGTGAAGGAACCCTAAGTCATCGGTGTGGTTACTTCATAATTGGATTTGGTTAGAACTCACACCTGCAAATGATTGCACCATTCTCCTCTAAAAAGTTCCTAATGCTAAAAATAAAATAATCCTCATTTTGATTTAGAGAACACTTTTACTGTAAAATCTCATTATATATAACTTCTTGCCTGCTTACATTCTTTCCATCTGCTGTTATCTGCTCCCAATAACTGTCTTCTTCTAGTGCCTAACACCTATTATATAACTTAAAAAAAAAAAAAATCGAACTTGCGGAAGTGTAGTAAAGTGGTGGTTTGATTTTTATGTCAAATTTCTCAAGGGGCAGCGATGGTTCTATCTGTGGCAGCTTTTCTATGATTTTCATATAATGTGACATGACAGAAAATCTTAGCCTCAATGGAGTGGCTACAGATTATTTTCCCTCTCACCATGATCTCGTTCTTTCAGATTTAGGGGGCAAAAAGGCATGAAGGAGTTAAGGGTAAATTATTCTCTTCTCTCCACTTCCTTAAGTAGAGATTTATGTATATACTTTTGCCCCAAACTTTGCCCATGGCTTTACTTTTTCTTATTTCTAGTTGGAAGGTTTAAAAATAATCCAAGAGCTGAACATAGATTAATCAGTTTGGGGGTGGGGGAAGGTTAAGTCTATTATTACAAAGTTTATTCTGTTTGAAAGGAGAATATGTCAGGTAAATCAAAGCATTTCTATTTTTGGCATAAATCATACAGAAGATATTCTTTCCCTGAATAAATTATAAGAAATACATAATTCTTGAATATGACACTACTTGTTTACACAGAATGCAAAACATAAAGATAAGGGAATCTGGAAGGATGTGTGAAATACTAAAATTATACTCACAGTTATTTTTCTAAATCTAGTAAAGAATTGACTCACATCACTCTAGAAACCCTGGCATTATTTTTAGTGAATTCATAAAAGATCACAAGACTATAGTCAAATCCCACTGCTTCTATTTCAAAAACAATGCAGCTATGATCACCTTGGAAATTTACTGATTAGCTTGGATTATGAAAATCAACAACATTAGAACATATTATGCAAAAACAGATTTTCATCCCGAGGTTACTGGATAAAAATTAACAAGACATGTGGAAAGAGAAGTCTAGCTTAATTTCTTCTCTATGAGAGAGGCAGGCACATATTAAGAGGAAGGAAAGAAATGATTCATTCATTCATTCTAATATATATGATTAAAACCACCATAGCAATTTTTTTCTTGTGGCAATTACCTCTCTTTGCCTTTTATGCTTTCCTCACAGAATATATACTCTAAAATAGGAGATTATATACTTTTTTATTATTTTATATTTTAAGTTTTTATTTAAATTCCAGTCAGTTAACATACAGTGTAATATTAGTTTCAGGTGTATAATACAGTGATTCAACACTTTCATACATCACCCTGAGCTCATCACAAGTAGACTCCTTAATCCCCATCATCTATTTAACCTATCCTCCCAACCACCTCCCCTCAGATAACCATCAATTTTTTCTCTATAGTTAAGAGTCTTTTTCCTGGTTTGCTCTCTCTCTTTTCCCTTTGCTCTTGTTTTGTTTCTTAAATTCCACATATGAGTGAAGTCATATGGTATTTGTCTTTCTCTGACTTATTTCACTTAGCATAATACTCTCTAGCTCCAGCCATGTCATTGCAAATGGCAAGATTACATTCTTTTTTATGGCTGAATAATATTCCATCGTGTGTGTACATATACATACATACATATACAAATATATATACATTTTTTTATCCATTCATTGGCCAATGGTCACTTGGGCTGCTCCCATAGTTTGACTATCGTAAATAATGCTGTTATAAACATTGGGGTGCATGTATCCATTTGAATTTATATTTTTGTTGAATACCTTCTCATGTGTCTGTTGGCCAGTTGGATGTCTTCTTTGGAGAAATGTCTATTCATGTCTTCTGCCCATTTTTAATTGGATTATTTGTTTTTTGGATGTTGAATTGTATAAGTTCTTTATAGATTTTGGATACTAACCCTGTATCTGGTATGTCATTTGCAAATATTTTCTCCCATTCCGTAGGTGGCCTTTTAGTTTTATTATTTCCTTCTCCATGCACAAACTGTTTATTTTGATGAAATTTGTTTTTGCTTTTGTTTCCCTTGCCTCAGGGGACATATCTAGAAAGAAGTTGCTATGGCCCATGTCAAAGAAGTTACTGCCTGGTTCTCTTACCAGATTTTTATGGTTTCAGGTCTCACATTTAGGTCTTTAATCCATTTTGAATTTATTTTTGTGTATGGTGGAAGAAAGTGGTCCAGTTTCATTCTTTTGCATGTTGCTGCCTGTTTTCTTAACACCATTTGTTGAAGAGACTGCCTTTTTCCCATTGGATGTTTTTTCCTGCTTCATTGAAGATTAATTGACTATATAGTTGGGGGTTCACTTCTAGGTTTATTATTCTGTTCTACTGATCTATGTGTCTGTTTTTGTGCCAGTACCATACTGTTTAGATTACTACAACTTTGTAATATAACTTGGAGTCTGGAATTGTGATGCCTCCAGCTTTGCTGTTCCTTTTCAAGATTGCTTTGGCTAGTCAGGGTTTTTTTGTGGTTCCATACAAATTTTAGGATTGTTCTTTCTAGCTCTGTGAAAAATGCTGTTAGTATTGTGTTAGGGATTGCATTAAATGTGTCGATTGCTTTGGGTAGTGTATTTTAAAAATATTTGTTCTTCCGATCCATGAGCATGGAATGTCTATTTCTTTGTATTGTATTTAATTTCGTTGATCAATGTTTGATGCTTTTCAGAGTACAGGTCTTTCACCTTTTTGGTTAGGTTTATTCCTAGGTATCTTATGTTTTTAGTGCAATTATAAATGAGACTAATTTTTAATTTCTCTTTCTGCTGCTTCATTATTGGTGTATTGAAATGCAACAAATTTCTATATGTTGATTTTGTATCCTGTGACTTTAACGAATTTGTTTAGCAGTTTTTTGGTGGAGTCTTTTAGGTTTCATCTATGTAATATCATACCATTTGTCAAGAGTGGAAATTTTACTTCTTCCCTGCTGATTTGGAAGTTTTTTTTTTTTTTTTTTTTTTTTTTTAAAGAGGGGGAGAGAGAGAGAGAGAGAGGGAGGGAGGGAGAAAATCTTAAGCAGGTTCCACACCCAGTGTGGAGCCCAATGCAGGGCTCAATCTCAGAATCCTGAGATCATTACCTGAGCCAAAATCAAGAGTTGGATGCGTAACTGACTGAGCCACCCAGGCACTTCTGGATGCCTTTTATTTCTTTGTGTTGTCTGATTGCTGTGGCTAGGACTTCCAGGACTTCCAGTTGAATAAAAGTGGTGAGAATGGACATCCCTGTCTTGTTCCCGACCAAAGGGGAAAAGCTCTCAGTTTTTCCCCATTGGGGATATTAGCTGTGGGTTTTTCATAGATGGCCTTTACAATGTTGATATGTTCCCTCTAAACCTACTTTGTTGAGGGTTTTTATCATGAATGGATGTTGCACTTTGTCAAATGCTTTTTCTGCATCTATTGAAAGGATCATATTGTTCCTATCCTTTTTTTAAATTAACACGATGTATCATGTTGACTGATTTGTGAATATGAACCACCATTACAACCCAGAAATAAATCCGACTTGGTCATCGTGAATGATTTTTTTAATGTACTGTTGGATTTGGTTTGCTAATATTTTGTTGAGGATTTTTGCATCTATGTTCATCAGATATGTTGGTCTGTGGTTCTTTTTTTGGTGGTGTCTTTATTTGGTTTTGGTATCAGGGTAATTTTGGTCTCATAGAATGGATTTGGAAGTTTTCCCTCCTCTTCTATTTTTTGGAATAGTTTGAGAAGAATGGGAATTAACCCTTTAAATGTTTGGTAGAAGTCATCTGTGAAACCATCTGGTCCTGGACTTTTGTTTGTTGGAGTTTTTTGATTACTGAATCAATTTCTTTGCTTGTTATCAGTCTGTTCAAGTTTTCTATTTCTTCCTGTTTCAGTTTTGATAATTTATATGTTTGTAGGAATTTGTCCATTTCTTCCATGTTGTTCAACTTGTTGACATATAGTTTTTCATAATATTCTCTTATAATTATTTGTATTTCCATGGTGTTGGTTGTTATTTCTTCTCTCATTTGTGATTTCATTTGGGTCCTTTTTCTTTACTTTTTGGTAAGTCTGCTAGAGGTTTATCAATTTTATTAATTTTTTCAAAGATCCAGCTCCTGTGTTTGGTCCCTGGCCTGAATGTGGTGAGTTTTAACTAGGTGTGCTCTGGTCTGCTTGTAAAATCAGACCTGTCACCACCTTCACCAGAACTGAGACCCTGAAAAACTCTCTGACTGGGAGATGTGGTGTGGGCAGGAGTTTGTGCTGGTCTTCTCGGGGAGGGACCCACCACACTGTGACTGAGGTTAGTGTGGCTGAGTATGGCAGTTCCACCAGAGAGCAGGGGGGTGGGACTTAGTATAAGCAAATTTGGTAGCCAGTGTCAGTACTGTGCTGCTTTCAGCAGGTGACTCTGTGTTTATGCTGAGGGGATGAGGAAGAAAATGGCACTGGCAGCTCATTTGTTCCAGGACAGGCATCTCCTGGAATGCTGCCTCTCAGGGACATGCCTCAAGAAGAGTGAATAATCTCGCAACTGTGTGCCCCAGGCACTCTTTGGATCCTGTTTCCATGCTGTATGCATCCTTGCTGTTTGCCTGACTTCTCTCCAGGAGTAGCAGTGTCCTCAAGGCTCTATCCCAGCCAAGCCCCCTGACATTTAAAACTCTAGGCTTTAAGTCCCACTAAGTTGCAAGAACTCAGGGAATTCAGCCCCTCTCACTTTCCAAGCCAGTGGCTATGGGGAAATACTCTCCTTGTGCATCCCCCCTTCTCTGTGACCACTGCTCCCTCCCCTCTGCAGCAGCTGAGAGTCCTTTCTCCCCTATACCACCTCTCTGCACTTCCTACCTTCTTCAAAGTGGCCTCTTCTCACTTTAGTTTTGGAGTTTGTTTTGTCAGTCTTCAGGTTGATTTCTGGGGGTCTTTAGGATGATTCGATAGTTATCTAGTGGCATTCATGGGATGAGGCAAGCCTAAGGTCCTCCTACTTTGCCACCATCTTCCTCTCTCTGCCTATTCTTTTCATTTTTAATCCCCAGGAACAGATAACACTGATGTCTTTCACCAGCAAGTGTTCAATAAATAATAGATGGATGAAAACTTAGTCTTACACCAAAAGCCCTTTAAAGTTAGTCACTATACCTCTAATGAACCTGCATGACATTGTAACTCAGGTCTCAAAGCAGGCATTTGAGAGACAAAAAATATTCGTAGTATTTATTTTCATTGCAAACTACTAAAAATATCCACCTCATATGTATGTTAATAATATATATACATATATTTATTACTTTAATGCAAGTAATCGTACACACAAAAGTGTGGATAAATGTACAGAAACACTTACTAGTAGTTATGTGTAAACACTGTTTTCTCTTAATCTCAATTATTCACTAACACACAGGAAGTTAAATTCAAATCCAAGCTCTTACCCCACTATCTCTTTCCAACATCATTTCCTAGTAGTTCCCTACCTGTCTTTAGCATGCTTTGCAACATGGGTTTTCAAAGACAATTTGTTGACCTGAGGAATGAATGAACAAAGAACCATGCACCTTACATTAACATTACATACCATTACCCTAACATTAAGAGCAACAGTAGGAGGAACTTATATTATTGCATACTACAACTTCAATTATAGACTTCAAGGACCCAAAATTATGGTGAAATGAAAAGTCCCCAAAGTAGGTAATAACATTCAGAGTATAATAACATTATATAGCTTTCAAAAAAGATTAAAAGACACTGAATTAGTTATATTGCTTTCTTATAAAACAGAGAAGATCACATATTTTAGGTATTTTTATGAAAATAATAAAAGGTATTTCATATAAAGGATTTATTTAGACCCAAGCAAGGAAATTTTGAAATAGAATTCACTATTTAAAAACAATGACATACATAAACTTCCTTATCAGAATCCCACTGGTATTTTATTGAAAACACAGTAGACTGGCTTTTATCAGAATTCATGTAAATATCATGGTTCAGTTTTCCTTGATAAGGTTTTGACAGAGAATTTTACAGTGAATTGAATTGAAATGTATTAAGATATGCATTTCTATTCACAGACTTTGAAATATGTAGTTTAGTAAAACTTACGTATATCTTTAAGTCAAAAAGCGTATGGTATCACTTTCCATAAAAAGGTTATGACACTTCCAGAAGAGGATTTTTTTGTGTTTGCAACTCTATGACCTTTATTTTATCATGACCAGAGAGTATAATCTAAGTTAAATTGTTGACACTGACTTATCCTTACATCCTTCAGTGAAGATAATAGTGAATTTGGCTCTCATTAGGTAGGGAAAGAAAATTGTATGCATGTGGAGCAGTGATTCACACAGTTATGAGCTTTCTACAGGAGACATACATTTGTCAGAAGATAACTGCAGTACCAAATTTGCAAATATCCTCAGCCAAACATATTACAACTTTATTCTTCATAGAATATAACACACACCTATACACGGAAAGATGGCACCCTCTGGAGTGGTGTTTCTTATGCAAGGTTGTACAGAAGTACAAAGATGAGATGACGAGGGCTGGATGGTTGTTTGTTAAAAGAAAAAAAACCCAGAATAATCAATCTCCTCACCCTAAGATGACTGTCCTACAACTTGTGGAGTCCATTGGATACCCATGGAAATAAACTGTGCATAGCTTGTTTTGTTTTAATTTTGGCGGAGAAATGAGGAGATGCTTAAGAAACGCGGGGGGGGGGTCATAGAAAAAGAAAAAGAAATAAGAAACATTATTCGTAAGAGGTCTGGATTTACATTAGGGCAATTACATTCACTAAATCACCTTAAACCAATTACCTGTATCGTCTGTAACTTTTCTCATGTGTTGAATAAGGGAAACTATTTGTAGTATCCACTTTGCTGCTACGCTCATGGAAACAGAATAACACCAAGAAACATTCTGTTTGTTTTGTTTTTAGTTTAAACAATGCCTTTTCTCCCCAACACTGTTTCACTAATCCTTCTAGGTCCATGCTAGACAAGTTCTTTCGTTGTAAGACTGTGGCTGAAGTTTTTCACTGAAAGTTATAATCAGAATAATTCTGGACCCATTCAATTGTTCTTTGTGTAGATACAGCCAGAGTTCAAAAAATAATCATGGAACTTTTATTAAAGACTTTGACCTTAACAATAAAAAAAAATTAAACACATCCAAGTAATTATTTTCCATTTAAATATAGACTGTACCTACTGAAACTGCTTATTCAATTTTTGGATAATGAAATCTCCCAGGTAGAGGTGTAATGTGTAGTTAAAAATGAATCTTGAACAATGCTATTGTCATCTTGTCCAGATTGGCCAATTTTTCTCAACCCCAACCTGGAGATGTCTTATTACAGGATAAAACCCCTCTGCCAATTCACTTCTTTACTCAATACAGTGCCCGTGGTTTAGATTTAGTGGTGAATTACCCTGAACACCGGGCCAAAATGACTTGAAAAAAGACTAATTTATTTAGCACAGGCAATCAGACACCAGCAGTATAAAAAATAATGATATCATATGGCCACCTAAATCCTATCTGTTGATAGCAACACAGTTCCCCACTGCCCCAAAGCTCTCCTCAAATTTGCCATCCACCTCTCTTACCTCCCCAACCTCTCTCTCCCTCCCAACCTCCATCCTTTCTTCCATTTCTCCTGTCCTCCCTCTCTCTTTTTTCCTCTCTAATTTTCCTTCCCTCCTTCCCACCCTCCTCCCTTCCCCTCTTCCTTTGTCTTTCCCTCCTTCCTTTCCAAAATAGTCATATTTTCAATGAAAAACTCTAGACATATTTCCACTTCATTCGATAGATTATGTCAGTAAAAGAAAACTGTGAATAATTGTCAAAACAATTTTGTTTCAATTTTACTTAAACATATGATGAAATAAAAAGAGCATTTTAAAAAATCAGACTTTTGATACAAAACTATAAATTACAAATCACACTCTGCTACTAATTCACAATGTTAGGAAATCAACTTGGAGCTTCATGTCTGTTTTACTTTTAAAGGTTTAATTTGCATATTTTACATCCCTATTCCTCTACAATATAATGGTACATTTTTTACTCTCTAAAGTTAAGCAGGCAAGTTGCTTAATTTTTTAAATGGCTGCATTTTATAAACTTAAAAAAAATGTATAGTTGTCGGGCACCTGGGTGGCTCAGTTGGTTAAGCGACTGCCTTCAGCTCAGGTCATGATCCTGGAGTCCCGGGATCGAGTCCTACATTGGGCTCCCTGCTCAGCGGGGAGTCTGCTTCTCCCTCTGACCCTCCCCCCTCTCGTGCTCTCTCTCTCTCTCTTTCTTTCTCTCGCAAATAAAATCTTTTAAAATATTTATAGTTGTCATTTTAATTTCTATATTTTTGCTTAATATAAATCATTTAGTAAAAATTACTTTTTTTTTAGTAAAGATTACTTTTATTTCAAAATAGTGGCAGCCCAGTTTTCTCAACTAAGAACTTAAACAACTTATGTGAAAGGAGAACAGAAGCTTAATATCAGATATATGATTTTGAATTCAAGGTCTAGAATTATGAAGAGCTAACTTATTCAAATGTCTGATCCTTCTTCCCTTACTGGGAACAGTAATTCAATCACCGTATGCCTAAGGTTTGATCTGAACTTCCTAAGTTCAAAACTAAGTTCTCTTAGATTCATAAAATGCTGTTACAACCTCTTACCTAACTTATGATGCTTTGTAGCTACAATTAAAATCCCCAATTTCAATCTCTGTTAAAAATAAAGCTACTGTATCACACTGCATTCACAATATCCATCAAGCAATCAACATTTACTGAGAACCAGTATGTGCAAGGGTCAAACTTAAATTTAAGGTCCTGAGGCATAAATGGTATTTATTTCAGGTCTCCTTATAGCAAAGTTGAAATAGATAAACACATTGCTTAGATCCCATCATCACCTCCTACAAATACCCTTTATTTGTGCCATCCTCCATCCTGTTCTAAATATTCTTGCCTGAGTTCAGGGGATAATTATTGCTTATTGGCTGCTCAGTATCTTTTCCCCTATTTTCAACAGACCCCCAATTTCTTTGGAGGGGAATAACCCCTCCCTCACTGTGAGGGGTTTTGGAAGGAGACAGTTTTAAAACAAAGTTTTCTGCTCTCCTCTAGCTACAAGACGGGTGTGTGACCCAAGCAAGGTCCATTGGACTTCCTCTTCCAGGACTTTGTATTCTGAACAGTTAAACAGTACATAGAAAAAAGAGGATCGTGGAGATGCGGGGAAAGATGGCAGAGGAGTAGGGGACCTTATTCCAACCAGTCCTGGAATTGAGCTGGATATCTACCAGACCACTCTGAACACCCACGAAATCAGCCTGAGATGTAAGAAGATCTGGATCTCTACCAACAGAATATCGCAGGCGGTTGGTTTCGAGGTAGGAAGCAGGGAGCTGTGATTCCATGGGCAGATATCAGAGGATAAATGGCAGCGGGAGGGAGCCTGGCCGCGGGGATCCTACATCCCCACGCTGGGGATGGGTCACAGACTCACAGACCAGTAGTGGTGGGGAAAGGACTCGAGGGCAGCCCCCCGGACGGAAACCCAGAGCAGCGGGGTCACGCATGCGAACTGGGGGCGGCTGGTGGTTTTAGAAGCACAAAGGGCAGAGACGTGTCCCCACCTGGAGGCGAGGACTGGGAGCCCTGCGGAGGGGCGCACAACCCAGGACTGCAGTTTATAGCAGCACAGACAGAAACGGAGATGGTGTGGCCTGGAGAGCTCACTGGAGAACAGACTGCGATCTCTCTGCTCTGAGGCAGAGGGTTGGAAACGGTCTCTTCTGCTCTGACTCTCAGAAGAGATGTGGAAAATTGCCAGGGAAAGCCGCCAGAGAAAGCCGCCAGAGAACAAAAGCCCCCCAAAACCGGTTTCCACTGAGCCCATCCCCTGCCACAGGGGGCAGGGCAACTCTGCCCAAACAGGGTTGCCTGAGTAACAGCACAGCAGGCCCCTCCCCCAGAAGACAGGCTGGGAGAACAAGAGGCCAGCAACCCTAGGGTCCCTATTAAAACAGGTGCATCTGGCTTGGGTTGTGGTCATTAATTTGGACTCTGTACATTCCCTCAAGCACCCCTCAACAGAATGACTAGGAGGAGGAACCCCCCAAACAGGAAAGACTCAGAGACTATGAGTTATGCCACAGATTTACTAATAGATTCAGATATAACCAAGACGTCGGAGATGGAATTCAGGCTAGCAGTTGTGAAGACAATAGTTAGAATGGAGAAATCGATTAATGGCAACATAGAGTCTCTAAGGGCAGAAATGAAAGCTGAATTGGCAGAACTTAAAAATGCTATCAATGAGATCCAATCTAATCTAGATAATCTACAGCTATGGTAAGCGAGGCAGAAGAATGAATTAGTGACCTAGAAGACAATTTAATAGACAAAAAAGGGAAAAGAGGAGGCCAGGGAAAAACAACTCAGAATCCATGAAAATAGAATCAGAGAAATAAGTGACACCATGAAACGTTCCAATGTCAGAATTATTGGAATCCCTGAGGGGGTGGAGAGATAGAGAGGACCAGAAGATATATTTGAGCAAATCGTGGCTGAGAACTTCCCTAATTTGGGGAATGAAACAAACATTCGTGTCTTAGAGGCAGAGAGGACCCCTCCCAAGATCAAGGAAAACAGGCCAACACCCTGGCATGTAATAGTAAAACTCTCAAATCTTAGAACCAAGGAAACCATCTTAAGGGCAGTTAGGGGGAAGAGATTCCTTACGTACAGAGGGAGGAACATCAGAATAACGTCAGACCTATCCACAGAGACCTGGCAAACCAGAAAGGCCTGGCAAGACATATTCAGGGTACTAAATGAGAAGAACATGCAGCCAAGAATACTTTATCTGGCAAGGCTTTCATTTAGAATGGATGGAGAGATGCAGAGCTTCCAAGACCGGCAGAAACCGAAAGAGTATGAGACCACTAAGCCGGCCCTGTAAGAAATATTAAGGGGGGGTTCTATAAAAGGAGAAAGACCTCAAGAGTGATATAGAAAAGAAATTTACAGGGACAATCTATAAAAACAAGGTCTTCACAGGCAACATGATGACAATTAATTCATATCTTCCAATAATCACTCTCAACGTGAACGGCCTAAATGCTCCCATAAAATGGCAAAGGGTTGCAGATTGGATAAAAAGACAGGACCTATCCATATGCTGTCTACAAGAGACTCATTTTGAACCTAAAGATACATCCAGACTGAAAGTGAAGGGATGGAGATCCATCTTCCATGCCAGCGGACCTCAAAAGAAAGCTGGGGTAGCAATTCTTATATCAGACAAATTAGATTTTAAACTAAAAACTGTAGTTAGAGACACAGAAAGACACTATATCATTCTTAAAGGGTCTATCCAACAAGAAGATCTAACAATTGTAAATAACTACGCCTCCAACATGGGAGCAGCCATCTACATAAGCCAACTGTTAACCAAAATAAAGAGTCATATTGATAACAATACGTTAATTGTAGGAGACCTCAATACTCCACTCTCAGCAATGGACAGATCATCTAAGCAGAAAATCAAGAAAGAAACAAGAGCTTTGAATGACACGCTGGACCAGACGGACCTCATAGATCTATACAGAACATTCGACCCTAAAACAACAGAATACTCATTCTTCTCGAGCACACATGGAACTTTCTCCAGAATAGACCACATACTGGGTCACAAATCAGGTCTCAACCGATACCAAAAGACTGAGATTATTCTCTGCATCTTCTCAGACCATAATGCTTTAAAACTGGAACTCAATCACAAGAAAAAATTTGGCAGAAATTCAAACACTTGGAAGCTAAAGACCACTCTGCTCAAGAATGTTTGGGTCAAAAAGGAAATCAAAGAAGAACTTAAACAGTTCATGGAAATGAATGAGAACGAAAACACATCAGTCCAAAACCTATGGAATACTGCAAAGGTGGTCCTAAGGGGGAAATACATAGCCATCCAAGCCTCACTCAAAAAAAACAGAAAAATCCCAAATTCACCAACTAACTCTACACCTTAAAGAATTAGAGAAAAAGCAACAAACGATGCCTAAGCCACGCATTAGAAGAGAAATAATTAAGATTAGAGCAGAGATCAATGAATTAGAAACCAGAAACGCAGATCAGATTAACGAAACCAGAAGCTTGTTCTTTGAAAGAATTAATAAGATCGATAAACCACTGGCCAGACTTATCCAAAAGAAAGGAGAAAGGACCCAAATTAATAAAATTATGAATGAAAGGGGAGGGATCACGACTAACACCAAGGAAATAGAAACAATTATTAGAAATTATTATCAACAACTATATGCCAATAAACTGAGCAATCTGGATGAAATGGAGGCCTTCCTGGAAACCTATAAGCTGCCAAGACTGAAACAGGAAGAAATTGACAACCTGAATAGGCCAATAACCAGTAACGAGATTGAAGCAGTGATCAAAAACCTCCCAAAAAACAAGAGTCCAGGGCCTGATGGATTCCCTGGGGAATTCTACCAAACATTCAAAGAAGAAATAATACCTATTCTACTGAAGCTGTTTCAAAAAATAGAAACAGAAGGAAAACTTCCAAACTCATTCTATGAGGCCAGCATTACCTTAATCCCCAAACCAGGCAGAGACCCCATCAAAAAGGAGAATTTCAGACCGATATCCCTGATGAATATGGATTCCAAAATCCTCAACAAAATCCTAGCTAATAGGATCCAACAATACATTAAAAGGATCATCCACCACGACCAAGTGGGATTTATCCCCGGGATGCAAGGCTGGTTCAACATTCGCAAATCAATCAATGTGATAGAACACATTAATAAGAGGAGGGAGAAGAACCATATGGTCCTCTCAATTGATGCAGAAAAAGCATTTGACAAAATACAACATCCTTTCCTGATTAAAACTCTCTAGAGTATAGGGATAGAGGAAACATTCCTCAAGTTCATAAAATCCAACTATGAAAAACCCACAGCGAATATCATCCTCAATGGGGAAAAGCTGAGAGCCTTTCCCTTAAGATCAGGAACATGTCAAGGATGCCCACTCTCGCCACTATGGTTCAACATAGTACTAGAAGTCCTAGCAACAGCAATCAGACAACACAAAGAAATAAAAGGTATTCAGATTGGCAAAGAAGAAGTCAAACTCTCTCTTTTTGCAGACGACATGATACTTTATGTGGAAAACCCAAAAGACTCCACCCCCAAATTACTAGAACTCATCCAGCAATTCAGTAATGTGGCAGGATACAAAATCAATGCACAGAAATCAGTTGCTTTCTTATACACTAACAACGCAACTGTAGAAAGAGAAATTAGAGAAACGATTCCATTTACAATAAAACCAAAAACCATAAGATACCTTGGAATAAACCTAACCAAAGAGGTAAAGGATCTATACTCTAGGAACTACAAAACACTCATGAAAGAAACTGAAGAAGACACAAAAAGATGGAAAAATATTCCATGCTCATGGGTCGGAAGAATAAACATTGTTAAAATGTCTATGCTACCCAGAGCAATCTATACCTTCAATGCCATCCTGATCAAAATTCCAATGACATTTTTCAAAGTGCTGGAACAAACAATCCTAAAATTTGTATGGAATCAGAAAAGACCCCGAAGCGCCAAGGAAATGTTGAAAAAGAAAAACAAAGCTGGGGGCATCACGTTGCCCGATTTCAAGCTATCTTACAAAGCTGTGATCACCAAGACAGCATGGTACTGGCAAAAAAACAGACATATAGACCAATGGAACAGAATAGAGAACCCAGATATGGACCCTCAACTCTATGGTCAAATAATCTTTGACAAAGCAGGAAAAAATATGCAATGGAAAAAGGACAGTCTCTTCAATAAATGGTGCTGGGAAAATTGGACAGCCACATGGAGAAGAATGAAACTCAACCATTCTCTAACACCATTCACAAAGATAAACTCAAAGTGGATGAAAGACCTCAATGTGAGACAGGAATCCATCAAAATCCTAGAGGAGAACATAGGCAGTAACCTCTTAGACATCGGCCACAGCAACTTCTTTCAAGATACATCTCCAAAAGCTAGTGAAACAAAAGCAAAAATGAACTTTTGGGACTTCATCAAGATAAAAAGCTTCTGCACAGCAAAGGAAACAGTCAACAAACCAAAGAGACAACCCACAGAATGGGAGAAGATATTTGCAAATGACACTACAGATAATGGGCTGGTATCCAAAATCTATAAAGAACTTCTCAAACTCAACACCCTAAAAACAAATAATCAAGTCAAAAAGTGGGCAGAAGATATGAAAAGACACTTCTCTGAAGAAGACATACAAATGGCTAACAGACACATGAAAAAGTGTTCATTATCATTAGCCATCATGGAAATTCAAATCAAAACCACATTGAGATACCACCTTACACCACTTAGAATAGCAAAAATGGACAGGGCAAGAAACAACAAATGTTGGAGAGGTTGTGGAGAAAGGGGAACCCTCTTACACTGTTGGTGGGAATGCAGGTTGGTACAGCCACTTTGGAAAACAGTGTGGAGGTGACTCAGAAAATTAAAAATAGGGCTACCCTATGACCCAGCAATGGCACTTCTGGGTATTTACCCCAAAGACACAGATGTAGTGAAAAGAAGGGCCATATGCACCCCAATGTTCATAGCAGCAATGTCTGCAATAGCCAAACTGTGGAAAGAGCCAAGATGCCCTTCAACAGATGAATGGATAAAAAAGATGTGGTCCATATATTCAATGGAATATTATTCAGCCATCAGAAAGGATGAATACCCAACTTTTATATCAACATGGATGTGACTGGAGGAGATTATGCTAAGTGAAATAAGTGAAGCAGAGAAAGTCAATTATCATATGGTTTCACTTATTTGTGGAACATAAGGAATAGCATGGAGGACATTAGGAGAAGGAAGGGAAAAATGAAGGGGGCCGGGAAATTGGAAGGAGAGATGAACCATGAGAGACTATGGACACTGAGAAACAAACTGAGGGTTTTAGAGGGGAGGGGGGTGCGCAGATGTGTTAGCCCAGTGATGGGTATTAAGGAGGGCATGGACTGCATGGAGCACTGGGGGTTGTATGAAAACAATGAATCGTGGATCACTGCATTGCAAATTGGTGATGTATTGTATGGTCACTAACACAACATAATAAAATAAAATTAAAAAAAAAGGAAAGAAAAAGAAAAAAGAGGATCACAAAGACAGCCTGGAGTAGTTACTATGAACTAGATGCCCAGACGTGCTCAGTTACCTTTTCTTTTTCTAAGCCTTTTCCTACTGCCTTCATGTCAGTTCCAGTACATTCACTTTCTGCTTGATTTAATCAGAGGATGTTTTCTGTTGCTTACATCCAGAAAACCCTATTGATAGTCAACAAACTACATCTGATGATTTTACCTTTTTGTTTAAAATACTTCAAGCAATGCCACTGCCTGCAGGCCATAACCAAACTCCTTGTTCTATCAAGGAAAGATCCTCATTTCGTAGCCCCATCCCTCTCTATTCAAATTCATCAGTTTCTGCCTCATCCCCTTAATTTCAGCCATATGGAATCACAATTTATAGAATACACTGCATCGCTTTCCACCTCAGCGAAAAGCAGAGTTTGTCTCTTCTGCCAGAGTCACCTTTCCGTTTTATCCACCTGATTATTTCCAACTTGTTCTTTAATACTTGGCGTAAGTTTTAGCTTCTTTAAGAAATTTTTCCTGGGGCGCCTGGGTGGCTCAGTTGGTTAAGCGACTGCCTTCGGCTCAGGTCATGATCCTGGAGTCCCAGGATCGAGTCCCGCATCGGGCTCCCTGCTCGGCGGGGAATCTGCTTCTCCCTCCGACCCTCCCCCCTCTCATGTGCTGTCTCTCTCCTCTCATCCTCTCTCTCAAATAAATAAATAAAAAAAATCTTTAAAAAAAAAAAGAAATTTTTCCTGACCTCCATTTTCTTCCCTGGCTTAGTCAGATGCCCTTTTCCTAAAGTAAGGCCCTAGAGAATCCCCTAAACATGCCCAGGGAGGTAAAAACTACAGTGGGGACCTTGGAATCAGACTGCTTGAGTTCAAATTCCACTGCTGTCTCTTTACTACTTGACCTTGGGCAGGTTATTTAACCTCACTGTGCTTTACTATCAATCTCACAGTGTTGTGAGCATTAAGTAATACACGTGAAGTACTTAAAAATGACTAGCATATAATCTGTTAAATATGTGCTAGGTATTATCCTGTAATTTATTTCTATCATAGTGCTATTATTGTTTTTTTTCCTTTACCTGCTTTAATCTGTGCATTGCTATCTTGTCCAACTCTGTACTTCCCAGGCACTTAGTAGTAGCTCAATAAAAATTTGTTAAATGAACATATGAATAAATAGGCACTGATAGTACTTTGCAGTTTATAAAGTCCTTTTGGAATATTACCTCATTTCCAACACTTCAAATATTAAAGTTAGGATTGTTTTGTTTAAAACTTTACATAGAGAAAAATGTTTATTCCCTGATATTGTAATAAATACTTCCCTAAACTTATCTCTTTTTTGCCCCCCAGCCCACACACACTTGCTTAATGTTTATTTAGGGTTATTTTACTGACCATTTAGTGATAGAAAGCTCTAAAAGGTAAGAACTGACAGTGTCTTTATAAAACATTTTTTTAATATGAGGGGAAGAAGCAGGAAAAGCACTCCACTATTCAGCAGGAGAAGGAAAGTTTTTATATATATATGTACATATATATATGTGTATATATATATATAATACTTATATGCATATCTACATATACAGATATGATATACATAACTCTATTCATATATATATAACATTTAAAATATATAAAATTAAAAATTAAAAAATGCATGTATATCTATGATATACATATATATATGATATATATATGAGATAGAGTCATCATCTCTTACTTGCTTTCAGTAAGCAAGGCAGGGTGGGAAGCATACAATACATAGAATGCTATATATAAATATATATATGTATATATGTGGCATTTAAAAATTCCTGGCTTTCTGTAACCCTGTGACCCTAGACATGGCACTTGAACTTCTCCTCTGAATTAATTTTGGATCTCTCTGTAAGACTATCATTTTGAAGAGGCATCAAATTAGTAGTCATTTTGAAAAAATATAACCTTATTTTTCTGAAGACTACTGAGCAGGTAGATTCTAAAGCAGATCCTAAAGGCTAGGATCACAAAGGAGTGTGGACTTCCTCTCCCCCCTAATACCCAGTGGCTTTTACAGGAGACCACGATGCCAGTGGCAGAATGGGGTGTAGATATGGAAATGAGCTCTTATTTTCATGTAATATCATTATATGACAATCAGTTTGCATGCTACAAATGCTGTGAGCAGGCAGATTTACAATCTCATATTAATTACTAACATTAGTTGAGCAAGGCAGGATGGGAAGCATTTTTCGTGAACTACCTAATGTAATCCTCATGACAACCTATAAGGCAAAGATAGTATCATCATTCACATTGTACTGATAAACTCAGGCTCAGGGAGGTTGAATAACACATCAAAAGTCTACAACTGTAGGAGAGGAGCCAAGCTTTGAACCCAGAGCATCTAACTCCAAAGCCCTTGCTTTAAACACCGTCAGACATTGTTTCCTCTGCTTAGTAATAGTCTTGGAAGTATTAGTATAACTTGATACAGTACTGTGCAAGAACATAATCTCTTATTTCTGTATGTATCAGCGCAGTGAAACCATAAATGCTTAGCACTGTGTCTGGCACAGACTGTATATATAAATACATATGTATCACCAAATGGTAGCCACATTTACATTAATACTGGCAAGCGGGATATGTAGTAAGTAAGAATACTTAGGCTTAGAAACCAAACAGACTTGGATTTGAATCTTTGCTCTGCTACTTACTAGGAGTATGGCATCTCAATGGCTTGTGCTGAAGAATGTACCTACTAATACTTGTTCTAAAAGAGCAGTGAAACGAATTATACATATTTATATAATAGTTACATATCTTTATATACACGCATGTCCATCACTGTGTGGTGAATATGAATGTGAACCTGTGCATCCTGTGCCCAGAAAAGGAAACCAAGATCCAGAGAATGAGTTGACCACAATCATGTCATTTGCAAATGACACAGAACACTTAATTCACATCTCCTGAGTCTCAGATCAAGGTACTTTAAATGCAGATTGCTTACTATCCACTTATTTTTATTCCTACTGAATTGCTAAAGTTCATTTTACAAAGAAATCTGTCTGCCTTACTCCTGCTTTTTCAAAAAGTAGTTTTGTAACAACTAAATACCTTCAATGCAACTTATTACTTCTGTAGAAAAGATATGAAAATCATTTACCAGTGAAATAACTACAGCACATAAATATTTCAAAACTATTTTTCTTATTCACTCAGAAATATAAAAGATATACAGTGCATTTGTTTTAGCTAGGTCAATCAGATTTATATCAGTGTATTCCTATGTTTCTAACTGATGTCAGGATTTTGCAGAATGGATTCCAAGAGGCTGATAAATGTAATCTTTATATTAAAAACATGTTTATTTGACTATAGCATTGCATAAATACCAATATTAAGATCTAAGGTATTTAAAAATATATTATGTTTGGTACTTTTCTTTTCTAAAAATTTATAGCTAACTTTCAGTGATATTCATCATCGTAGGAGGAAAATTGGCACAGACAACTCAGAAGAGTGAATAACCAATTCCCAGATTATTATATTTGATTCTGTAATATATTATGGCTGCAGGCTGCCAAAACAAACAGTTTAAAATGTAAACAGCTCAGTTGAACTACTTATTTGATATTAAATAGATTTTTTAAATACTAGTTGTTTAGTGAATTTCATTAAGCCAACTAATTGTAAGGTTTATGGTTTTTTCCTTGTATAATTCCGTTTTAATTTATGGGTTTTAGATAATTGCATTATTTTTTTTTCTTGATCATACTTAGGCTACACAGAGTAGAGATAGTGTGTAGCTGACAGAGAAAAGCTGCCTAAAAACTGGTGGGAATATGGTCTAGGGAGAGTGAACAGACATGTGGACAATCTTCACTCTAACGGAAAATCTCAACCAGGTTTTCTTTTTCCCCATACCTTCTGCTTGATGATCATCTCGTTGATGTCTTCAAGATCACCCACCATCACCCTCTGTGATTTTATAACTCGATCGAGCAGAGACAGCCAATCGGTAAGTTCTGTCCAAGCTCTGTTGAAATCTGCCAGGGCGGGTACCTCCAACAGCAAGGAAGATGGCATTTCTAGTTTGGAGATGGCAGTTTCCTTGGTAACGGTGGGTTGTGTCACCAGAGTAACAGTCTGACTAGGAGCTAATTTTTTTTTTCCAAAAAGAAAAAAAGAAAAAAAAAAAGAAAAATTAGAAACACAAGCAAAGAAGCCGATTTCAATAACAATAGACCAAGCTTAATTAAAGTACAACAATTTGAGCCAAAGTATTATTTATTATGTTATAAATTTTTCCTCCACCAATGTGAATACTTTACACAGTACTACATGATGGGATAATCCAAGGACTCAAACTTTTCATTAGTAAGCATTTAACAATCTTTCAAAATGATTTTGCTTATTCTAATGGCTGGACAATTAATTAAATTTAAATCATCCTTCTCAAATAACACTTATATAGACCTTACCAGGTGAAAAAGTTTTACTTATTTTTTCTCATTCAAGGAAAAAAAAGCAAAAGTCCAGTTTGGATAGATCTTGTCTCCTTGAATAGGAAGTAAATTACTTTGAAGGCAGTCCCTAGGGAAATCAAAGCCAATGAAATGTTTTTGTCTTTGCTCTGTATTTTACACTGGGAATAGTTTCTCATATTTTTTTCCTTTTCTTTCAGACTGGTCATACAGTGACTGACAGTGGAGAAAACTCAAGCTACATTATTGTTGGAAAATCAGACCTAAAAAAATGTGACCTTGGTTACATTACTTAACCTCTCTAAGCTTCAGGTTTTCACCTCAGTAAAGAAGGGACAATAACAGAGTGAATGTAATAGGGGCAGTTGTGTGGATTCCATGACTAATATATGAAATGTACATAGAACAGTGCCAGAAAATAACAACAATATTAGCACAGTCTCTGACACTGGTAGGTAATAATGTTAGGTATCACTATTTTTATAAACACTTGATAAAAAAGAAATACAATGATGAGTGAATATAATGAGAAGTTGGAGATAAGGGGTAGAAATACATGAAATACTTGGGAAAAACTCAAAGAAAAACTCAAAGATCTGTGTGTGGCCCTTTATTTACTAAAGGGGGCTGAGCTTGCTACTGTGAATTGATACTAAATACCAACAAATAGCTGGGAAATGGAAGGTGAGTGATGAAGGGAACAGAATGCCTCCTCTGGTTTAAAGTCCAGAGTATCTGAAGCCCACGACATCCAGGAGACCAGTAGCAAAGAAATAGTGGACTACATAGTTTAGAAGGGAAGCTTTGAGAGAAAGCTGCAAAGGAAACATCTCAATGGGAGACTTGAGAGCCATGGACAAGATGGGAAATGTTCTAGGAACATGAGAAAAGTGTGCCATGTGGGCATTCCATTCTGAGGTGGCCATAAATCACTTTTCATGGTTGTATTACTTTCTGCACTTTTAAGGTTGTCTTTTTGTGAGAGAAGATGATGAGGGAAATGGAAGGATGCCTCCTGTCTCTCAAGCTTCTCAGGGACAACGTTTTCCTACAGCTGGGAGAAATAATCTTGAACATGGCAGAAAGAAAAAAAAAAGGTAGGGTGTCAGATAGAATAAAAACTAATGCCAAGAAGTAATGACTGAAAAACAATGATACTGAGGAGAAAAAGAAGAAACTGTTTCTTGAATCTCTCTCACTACTCTGAGGCTCTTTCTAGAAAGAATGACATATAATCTGCAGCAGAAATAGCATCTTGTGATCCAACACTCATACTAGGAAGCATGGGGGCCAACAGGATCTAAAAATCTTAAAAGGGATTCCAAGAGAGGAGCCGAATCCCTGAAGAGGATGCATGGGTGAGGATAAAAAAAAGAGCTAAATTAAAACATCACTGTGAGAGCTAACTGCTGAATGCCTGGCTGACTAGAAAATATGGACAAATTGTTCTTAAAATAGACACACAACAGATACTGAGGTAACATACAGTACTTTGGGATGATTTCAAAGTTCTGGTAAGTGTCAGACAACATTTTCTTTTCTTTTCTTTTCTTTTCTTTTCTTTTCTTTTCTTTCTTTCTTTCTTTCTTTTTTTTTAGCTTGACTTATTGAAAATTTGACCCTCAAAAGACCAGGAAGATTTTTTTTCCCTCTAGATTTACTTCTGACCAACAAAGAAGTGCCTAATGAAGTGGAAACGGTCATGTCATCTTAAATTTCAATATAGTGAAAGATGAGAATGTAGAGAATAATCAGATTTCAACTGTTTTGAAAAAAGTCTATTGAAAAGAAAGGCTGGGGCCAGAGACTGAACAACAGAGAATGATTCAAGATGACTAAAAAGGACAAATGACATTGGAATGATAATACCACAAAGTTCTCCAGTGAGGAAAAAGAAAGAAGTAGCACCAAGTACAAAGTCGGCTGAAACAGATTTACAGGTAGATTGAAAGGTCAGCAAGGCAGTGATGGGCAGGTTATCTCATTTATGGACCAGTCAGGCCCTTCATTGCTGGTCTCCTCTCCCCTAGCACTCAACATCTGAAAACACCTATAAAGCGGTGGGAAAGGGAAGGGAGAACCAGGTACCTTTTGCTCACTGATCCAGCCCCTACACCTTGCACAGGTACTGGAATACAGTAGGTGCTCAATTGATGTTCTCTGAATAAATGAATGAATCTAAAAGACAAATCCATGCACAGTAAGCTTTTGAGTACGCTTAGAGGCCTTCTACCCACGGGGAGCCCTAAAAGACAACAACCTCAAAGGATGGTTTCTCAAAGACTAGAACACAGACTATTCCTAGGCTCTTACTGTTTAGGTCATTATAACTATTCTTAAAACAAGAAACTAATGGAGGAAGAGCCACTGCTTGGGGCAGACAATGGAAGGCCACTGCTTGGGGCAGACAATGGAAGGGCAGACAGTATTAAAGAAAGAAAATAGAACCAATCAATTTTTTTGTTCCCCACTTTTCTATCAAGGGGGGTGGGGTGGTAAAAAGCAGGAAAGAACACTGGATCAAGAAGCAGAGCGTAAAACAGACTAGGGTCAGACTGTTGGATTTCAATCCTCACTCTGCCATTTCTTAGCTGGGTAACCCTAGGCAGGTTACTTAAGCTCTCTGAATCTCAATTTACTCCTCTGTAAAAGGGCAATTATAATACTACTTCTCTCACAGACAGCTGGCATCAACATTTCCTAGATATTGGATGAGATTACAGGATTTTGAAGTAAGGGATTATATCCTGCTTGATAAATTGAACTTCTGTGAGCCTCAGAGTATTCACCTACGTAATGGGGAGAACAGTACCAATCTCATGAAATTGTTCTAAGTATTTATGAATTCATATATGTAAGCCTTCTCCTAGCATCCTTCTGCCAGTAGGTATACTGTGTGAGTATTTTTCTCCTTTTCTTTTGCTGCTCAAACAATATTTACTGGCTACTGACTTTATACATTAGCATGCCATTCTGGACTCCGGGCTCTTAGAACTAGAATTCACTCCAACGTTTTCTCCTTCCATTCTTCCCATCCTCCCCCCAACGCCTCAGTCTCTATTCCATATTCTCAAATTAGCACTGGGCATTTCCCACTTTTGTGCCCTCCTACACAAACTCTCTTCTCCCTTCCCTAAATATTCAATTTCCTTATCAAAGCCCAAATCTACATTTCTGTGATTTATGGAGAACCATGTTAAGTCTATAACCAAAAAGTCTCCATGAGGTATAGAATTAAACTGTTCTTTGGGATCCTAAACACTTCAAGTCTTTAACATTTTACTACTTAAATCTAATCATTACTAAGAATGAAATCTTCTATCATTATTAGGTTTTTGTTTGTCTAGTGGCTAGAGGGTAGTAATTGATAGTAACTGAGAGATAGATTCTAAACTCAGAAACTGGGTTTCCAAGAGTAGAGAAATAAGTGCTATAACATGAAGTAGAAAGAGGCTAATTTCCATCTAGTTCACATTTTATTAGGACCAATTCTACCTAGAATGCTATTTAAAATATTTCATTTTTTCCTAAAAAAAAAAAAGACTTGTCTCTAGATCCATACAAGTGTTTTTCTTATTTTTTTTATTAAGTAAGATGTTTCAAAGGAGAAATTTTGAGGTCCTGAGAATATCTCATTTTATTATGTATACCATATTGACTCATACTGCATTTTCAAATGCCTTTACTTTTATCTAAAAAGAAAAAAAAAAAAAGGTTCCTTCTTTTCCACTGCCATGCTACTAGAAACATAAGCAAATCACTTCATTAGGTAAAGTGTGGGCTGGTCAGATCTGTAAGGGGGAAGTTCCAGTGGGTTTTCCCAGACTGAGCAACAGAATTTTGACTCTAAGCATCAGGCAGGGATAGTTAGTCTTCCCAGAGTTTTCCAATAACTCCATAATTTAAAAGATGGAAGGAGAATTTGTTGAGGATTCTCTCAACTCATAATCCCGATCAGGTAAGGAGTTAGGATACATAAACGACTATACAGAATCTTACACCTGAACTTGTGGGATGAGTTTCCAGGTTCTCCCTAAGGAGCATGGGAAATGGCTTCCCCTCCAGCCAGCAGGCACCCCTTCCTTCGTGCTCCGTTTAACACCCCACAGTCTGATATGCTTGCCTGGATGTCCACCCACTGTCTCGAGTCAATGTCCAGGGTCACAAGGAGTTGGCCCTGAGAATGGCTGCTTCAGATTTCAGCGTCCCAAACCACTATGGAGGCTGAGGTTATTCGTCTCAAGTACACTGGGGGAAGTATCTCTTCCAGGACGGGGTCACAACAGAAAAGAGTTCTTATGATGTCACACGATTAACTGTCTTTCCAGCAACAGATTCTGCTGTCTTTCCTGCTTAACCAGTTCATGCTAGAACCATGTATATTACAATGTGTATCATTAAGCCAAAGAGATATACACATTGTATATATGTGTATATATCTGTATAGATAGATGTATACACAACACACAGAGCCTGTACTGATTACTGGTGACTGTAGCATAATGTGTCTGACATGCACTTGTTAGAAAATTAAAAATCTCTACCAAAAACTGTGTTTTCTTTCTATGGTTAAGCAGACAGAAACTCAAGCTCAAAATAACTGGAAGGAATTGAGGTTGGCACACCGGAAGAGTAGCATGAATAACAGTAGGTGTAACAAACTATTGCAGACCACAGCTTTTCTCTGAGTATTTTGTTAATTAAAAGGTGTTGGCTTTAGGAGGCAACTCTCATTTTTTTCAAACGTGTTTGAAGAATATTTCTCTAGTCTACAAATTTAATTGGTTTCAGGGGTACATGATTAGTCAGACTAACAGCTGTACTTAGAGCTTTAAAGGAGCTACTAAATCTTTTAAAACACACACACGCAATGTGTTTGGCATACTTCCTTTGAAGTGTTCACACGTAGTTTTTCTGTAATTCACAGGTCTCCTTTGGTTGATAAAAAAGCAAGAAGCACATATTCTGTTCCTTGTTTTGTTGTATGAATGTGGGTAATGTTTTTGTTTTCTTTACTTTTATAAGTGAAAAGTCAGTCGACTGACTAAATGATAAATTATTGGACTCACACTAGCAAAAATACCTAAAAGTACCATTTTGTATAGGTGGCCAGACTGCCTTACTGTTTCATATTATCAGTTATAGGAGAGCTTGTTTAGCTACTTGCATATCACCAATAGCTAAGGTAACTGTTCTCCATGTAAACAACATCGGGGAATACTTTTCTTTTTGAATATTTGAAAGAATGGCATGTGGCTTAATGAAATATGTAAGAGTTGGAGAGTACGTATTAACAAAGTTAGGAATCATGCATGGACTAAAAAAGAAAATGTATTGTACATGGGGGAGGAAGAACCTCACTTCTTGGCTCTAAATATTTGTCATTTGCACGTACAGGTGGAAAATTAGAGATAAATGTTACAAATCCATAAACATTTACTTTTGTCTATATTCTTTCTTACTCTAAAGAGGAAATAAAATAGGTGATTCAACTACCATCAATTATTTACATTTTAGCACCATAAGGGCTTGTGCTATCTGTGGGCAAGGCCTAGAGAATCAGAACTCAAGGATTCATGATACCCACCTGTATTTCTGGATTTTACAAAAAAAAAAAAATTGTTAGATGTGGAAGCCCTAGACTTTTAAAGCTCGGTAACACTACTTTATCACTTTTAACTGATTCTTTCCTGCTACTAAGGATATAATCCAAGTGAGAAATATTGCTGCTACTGGGAAGGAAGAGAAATTACCACCAACACAATGACCACTATCATTTACTCAGCGTTTCTTATGTGCTAGGCAAGGTTATTTATAAGCCCCGTTTTATTTAATTTTTACCCAACAATATTCAGGGTAGGTATTCTCATTTTACAGGAAGGTAATACTTGCTCCAGATCTCACATTAACAAGTGACAATGTGAAGACAATGTGATTAAACAGGACACATATTTCTAAAAATGATCTGGTCATCCGATACATTTTCTACATGTCCCATTCAATATAAAAAATTATTAACTACTCAAATAGTTTTGGCTCCAAGAGCTACAGTTTACAATATATAGTACCCACAAAATACATCTAAGATCCATTCTAGCTGGGGAGAAATCACCTTGAACGAACCATAAAAACATGGATTATAGCAATGAAGTGCATCTGGCTTCCTCCCCCAAGTTCAGTATTATTCTTGAGGAATAACTCCAATCTGACTTCACCCTAACATGTATTCTTCTTTCACTAATTTGAAGACAGAAATAACGCTTGCCTTTTCTTTTTTCAGTTTGCATTCTAAGTGCCCTTCTATAAGTCACATTATATAAATTCTTCCTACATGCATTCAGTAAAAAGCTAGGTTTCTCAACCTTAGCACTACTGACATTTTGGTCTGGACAAGTCTTTGGTGTGTGTTGTTGTTGCGTGCACTGCAAGATGTTATCAGTATCCTTGGCCAGAGCACCTTCCCAGTTGTGACAACCAGTCATGTTTCCAGACATGACTGAATGTCCCCTGAGGGGAAGAAATTTGCCTCTGGTTCAGAACCACTGATCAAAGGCTTTTTCAATTTTTTTTCCTCTCTCTTCCCTTCCTACTGTGTGTGTGTGTGTGTGTGTGTGTGTGTGGTTCATATACTTGTTTAGCCTCTGTACTGGACAGCCTTTATGTCTATCCAAGTTTGAGTTCTCTTATATCTCAGAAGTATAGGTTAAGTGAAATTTTTAAGTGCTTCTTTTATGTACACGATATAGGGTAGGCACTGAAGAAACAGTAAATATCCAAAGCTATAGCTACCAGGGAACGCTGAATGATATTACACAAGAAAGGCTTTGGTGATCAAAATAAAATTATCTCTGGTAGAGAATAAATTTCCACAAATTCTTTTCTTTCCTGCACCTAGAGCCTTGTGATAAGATGTTCCAGATTCTCCCAACAAGAGCTATAGTATATTTCTCTACTACTTGAATATGGATTGGCCAAGTGACTTGTTTTGGCTAAAAGAATATTAGTAACCAGGACACAAGCAAAAGCTTGAGAAAGGCTTGGGCATTGGGCTATGCTTGGCTATCCTTTCAATGCTATGTGAACTATGCTAGCCTACTGAATAATGATAGGCAAGTGACCCTGTCATAGCCATTGTTTCATCTAACAACTAACAAGTGCTAGACACATGAGTGAGGCCAGCAACTACCAGCTGACCACAAATACACAAATGAGCCCAGGTGAGACCAGTAAAAGAACCATCTAGATAAGCCTGGCCCAAAGCAGACCCCAAAATTCATGAGCAAAATATAGGATTCTTATTTTGAGCCACTACCTTTGGGGGGTAGATTGTTACACAGCAATAGATAACAGATACAGCATCGATTTCTGCCTATCAAAAACATGTATCCAAAACAGGATTTATTTTTTTTTACATTTATTTGAGCATTTAAAAACATAATAATTAGCAGGTTTTTTTGTTTTGTTTGTTTTTATTATGTTATGTTAATCACCATACATCATTAGTTTTTGATGTAGTGTTCCATGATTCATTATTTGCGTATAACACCCAGTTCTCCATTCAGTATGTGCCCTCTTTAATACCCATCACCAGGCTAACCCATCCCCCCACCCGCTCCCCTCTAGAACCCTCAGTTTGTTTCTCAGAGTCCATGGTTCGTCTCCCCCTCTGATTTAAAATGCCCCTCCCATGACTACAGAAATCAAACAAATGCTGACACAGCAAAGAGAACACAGCTAAGAAAGGAAGTCTTCAAATTCAAGTGTGAGAGACAGAGAATTGAAGATACACATGGTCATTCGATGATGCCTATAAATGAGGCAGCCAGCATTTTATAAGATATTTGAAAGGCAATGCCTTTAGTAAAAATTCACTCTTAGTGCACATTTAACTTTGCAAATGAACAAAGCAGAGAATCTAATAAAGACAGTCATGAAACAGGGAGCTCAGTGCAGAAGACAAGGGAAGAAAAGCCAGACCAGATCATAATGAGGAGTATGCTGATAAAGGATGATCATCAATTCCAAAATCCATTTCTCCATTTGGTTATAAACATCTAGGGAACACTGTACAGTTCTCATTAGAGGAAATATATTGCTTTTCTACTGAAAATGTTAGCACTTAAAAAAAAATTTCTGAACTAAAGAACCCAATCTGTTGTTTATTTATTTTTAACAGAATTGCTCCTACCTGAATATTAGAGATAATGATTTTATAGCCCAACGTGGGCAAAACCAGGTAAGCAGCCCTCTACACAATTCAGTCTAAATGAGTCTCTTATTTTGGGGGGTAAGTTATATTTTTACTCTAAGTAGTAAAATAACTAGCAATGAGTTTTTTTTAAAGATTTTATTTATTTGTTAGAGAGAGAGAGCACAAGCAGGGGGAGCAGCAGGCAGAAGGGGAGGGAGAAGCAGGTTTCCTGCTGAGCAGGGAGCCTGATGCGGGACTCAATCCCAGGACCCTGGGATCATGACCTGAGCCAAAGGCAGCCGCTTAACCTACTGAGCCACCCAGGAGTCCCACTGGTAATGAGTTTTTAAACTTGTTATACATGTGCCACGCCTTCATAAGCCTCACTTGTAAGATGAGGTCAGCTACTTAAGGTAAGTGTTAGATTTATCTTTTCCTTCCTCATCCAAACCAGTGCAATGTCTGGACACATAGTAGGGTCTCAACCAACATTTGCTGCTGTTGTTATCAAGATTAGAAAGAGGCACAATGTATGAAGCACTACATTATGGAGAACATTAAGGGATGGAAATATACATATACAGAGAGAGACAGAGATACAGAGAGACAGATGGGGAGAGGCAGACTGATTTATCAGAGTTTTAATCTGGAGTTTCATCAGGCAGAACAAAAACAGAGAAACCATTAGCTCCAATATAAATGAAGCAGTATTAAGTAGTCATAAAATGTAGATTCTTTTGTTCTGAATTCATAATACCTTATATTTCTACAGAACTTTAAACAGTGTAAAAATGTCTTTTTGTCATTTTCTCTGTTGATTCATCACTGCAACACTGAGGTCTGAGCAGGGAGAGCATCATTACTACTAATTTGTAAAAGAGGAAACTAAAATTTGGATAAATTAACATATTTCTCCAAAATCAAAATCTAGTAAATTAGATGGAAGTTTCCAAACAATCTATATTTTAAGAATGAAGGCTCGGACTTGCATGATTAAAAGGGAATTCATGAAAAATAAATAAACCCATTAAAAATCTGAAAAGGGGTTGAATAGACATTTCTCCAAAGAAGACATATGAATGGCCGACAAGCACATGAAAAGATGCTCAACATCACTCATCATCAGGGAAATGCAAATCAAAACCACACTGAGAGATCACCTCACACCTGTTCAGAAGGCTGCTATCAGAGAGAGAGAGAGAGAGTGCACGCAAGAGAGAATAAGTGTTGGTGAGGATGTGGAGAAACTGGAGCCCTTGGGCACTGTTGGTGGGGATGTGAAATGGTGCAGCTGCTGTGGAAGACAGTATGGAGGTTCCTCAAAAAATTAAAAACAGAACTACCCTATGACCAGAGCATTCCCACTTGTTAATCTACATCTAAAAGAACTGAAAACAGGATCTCAAAGACAGAGATACTGGGACACTCCTATGTTCATTACAGCATTATTCACAAAAGCCAAGAGTTGGAAACAACCTCGATGTCCACTGATGGATACAAAAAAATGGGGTGTAGCCATACAATGAAATATTATTCAGCCTTAAAAAAGAAGAAAATTCTGTCATTTGCTACAGAGTTTGTTCTTGGAAGATGAACAATTTCTAAAGATCATTTGTACAACAATGTTCATATAGTTAATGCTACTGTACCATCTACTCTAAAATGGTTAAGAGAGTAAATTTTGTGTTATGTGTTTTTTGCCACATTTTGAAAAAGTGAAATCCATGCACCAGGCAAAGTATGGACATTATTCTTTCCCTTCTGGGTTAAGGAGAATTTTTTTTTTAAAGATTTTATTTATTTATTTGGCAGAGAGAGAGACAGCGAGAGAGGACCCGAGCTGAAGGCAGACGCTTAACGACTGAGCCACCCAGTTGCCCCTGGGCTAAGGAGATTTAAAAGAGATCTTTGAATACCAAAATAAAGACCATCTTATAAATAAGAGTAGTTCTGATAGGGGCATCTGGGTGGCTCAGTTGGTTAAGCATCTGACTCTTGATTTCAGCTCAGGTCATGATCTCAGGGTCGTGAGATCAAGCCCCATGTTGGGCTCCCTGCTCAGTGGGGAGTCTGCTTCTCTCTCTCTCTCCTTCTCCCTTTGCCCCTCCTCCTGCTTGTGCGCTCTCGCTCTCTCTTTTTCTCAGATAAATAAATAAATCTTTTTAAAAAGAGAGTGGTTCTGATACACTAAAGCCCAGTGGAAAATGACCAATTAATTTTTCTGTCATTACTACTCCTTTATATCCTCTTTATAACATTTGTGGGGTAATCAGAATATGCCAAAACCTACCTCTAGTGGATACTATGATGCTCCATTGAGGTTCTCTCCTGGAGTAGACAGATCCCAGACACTATTAATAATGACTGCTAATGGATTATAGCTGCATCTGTCCCTAGGGCTTGCTCTTAGTGCATGGATACCAAGTTCAAGCCCACGTACCTCAACTGAAGACAACGCTGAAGAACAAACCCAGCTCCAATGCTTCCTGTCAGATTGGCTTATACTATAGTAGCAAGTGCACTGTGGGTCAGCCTATCCCCTCTGCCCAATACTGCCCCGCTCACTTTTTTGCAGGTAGATCTACCAAGAATACTTGCCAGTAAACATTCTGTATACAACTTTTGTTCTCAGGGACTGCTTTCCAAGGAATCCAACCTAAGACACAATTCCTTTGGTCTATGTACATAATAGTTTATTTCTCATACCTAAAAGTAACATGATGTTTCTAGCCATTCAATCTTAGAATAGCATTTAATATTAATTGTTTATTGGTATCACATGTTATAACATTTGATCTTCAATGGAATGCTTTGGAAAATGACAAAAAAGCATGCAGAGAATTGGTGGCATATTTCTTGCTTATGGGCTTATGACAAGTTTTATACTCTTTGGTTATACCTGAGTTTCAATTTATCATCTGAGTTGCTGTTTAAGAGAACTCTAAACACATCCTATAACTAAAACACCAAAGAGCTTGACAAATCCAAACACTGAAGTCTTGAACTCCATCTCCATAATGACATTGGAATTGTAACCCCTCTCTTGTGTTGGTTTGAGGTGACTGTGCTGGGCTAAACTTAGCTTTTAAAGTTCTGGGTCAGTAAACACGTTATAAACTGCAGGTATGGCAAATACAGCAACTGAAGTAGTGACTAGCTACATCAAAATCAATTCATGTTTTCATTTAACTTGTAGAAAAGCACACAATGCCCACAAGTGCAATAATGACCAAATATACAATAGGAACCAAATTTCAAAGGTAAAAACAAGTACCAATTACATAGGGAAAACTGCTTGTAACAAGCACAAAAATAAGATTGTGATGTGTTTATTTAAATCACGCCCACCAAACCATCTCAAATTCCTTTTCAAAGTAGAATAATAAATAAAAACATATTGTTCAATGGTTATAAATCATGCTATTGAAATGGCAAAACTCCCAGGAGCAATAACGTGGCAGTTTTCATGCACATACTTGCTATTGCTTTGGACTTGAATCTCATTGTCTTAATCTTTTGGATGAATGGGTTTCAAATGAAGACGGTAAAGAGAGCCTGGGAAAGCCCTGAGTCTACAGTTTATGGTTTCTGAAAGAGGAATGTAGCATACTTTGTTGGTTTAAAAAGATCTGTGAAGCTGTACTGTTGTAGAGTTGGTTTATTCTAAACCTCTTAGTTTTGCTGCTTAAGATTAGAAAATTTCATCAGATCAGGGCTAATGTTAATTCCTCTAAAAAAAAAAAAATCTGTAATCTGCAAATCATTCAACCCCTACTAATACCAGTACTTTTTACATGATGGCAATTTTTTACAGAAAAGATACTGGGGGAGGCACCTGGGTGGCTCAGTCGGTTAAGCATCCGACTCTTGATTTCAGCTCAGATCATGATCTAAGGGTCGTGAGATCGAGCCCTGCATTGGGCTCTGTGCTCAGTGCGGAGTCTGCTTCTCCCTCTCCCTCTGCTCCTTTCCCATTCACACACTCTTTCTCTCTCTCTCTCTCAAATAAATAAAATCTTAAAAAAATAAAGATACAGAATTACACTAAATTTTGCATTTAAAACATTACTTGAAAATAAACTTTTAAATAAGATGAAGTTATATTTCAGATTCAAATATTTTAAATTAATTACACAGTCCACAATAAAAAAAATCATGCTATTTTTTTTCCAATAAGAGAAAGGTAATAATCTTTAAAACGGATTTTCCTTTATACTGAGATATTTTGGTAAGAACTAGAAGTAAGTATGTATTTCCTCTACTGTTAGTATTATAGTTTATATTACCTCATTATTCTAAGACCAAAAGACGTAGAGGGGGAAATTTTTCATTAAGTTATGTTCAGAATCTCTAGCTTGTTAGGTGAAAGTAAGTCACATGAAAGAAATAAAATAAACCTAACTGAAACATTAACTCCTATCTAGGGTTTATCAAACTAGAGAATATAGAAAGCAAAGGAACTATGCAGTTTTGAGGAACACATACATGTGTATATAGCTTTAAATTGGTAAAATTCTTTTTTTTTTGCCCTGTTATGTGGTAGAAAGAATGAAAAAAGTCACCAAAGTTGTTTTTCCTCCTTTGCCTTCCCTCAAAGGCATGATTATGTTACATTTCATAGCTATTCTTAATAACAAATTGTTACTTTCTATGAATTTAATACATAAAGTACACGTTTTGTGCAATATAAAAAGCTCAGCAGAAGCAAATAGCTAGCCAGGAAGGCCAATCCCCAAAGAAAAAGTAGGGCCAACTTACTATTTGGAGCCTGATGTTCCCATTCAAGTTGATTTACAAATATAATGGAAGGAAGGGCATACAAACTGAAGCCCTCAGAGGCCCTATGGCTGAGATGGATAATCTTTGTGATTGACAATGGGGGCCCAAGGTTACCACAACTGGGTGACTTTAACAGATGACACGGTAACAAGTCAGGGCTCTATCATTCATCTATTTTCAGGAATGATCTTTTGGGGCTTACTGATTCAGATTCTCTTCTCACCAAATCACAAAAATAGTAAGTAAACCAATTTATAAAAATAAGTTATCAGTGACTTCATTTCCAATGCCTTGTAGGTATAAGTTACAGACAATTGAAAAGATTTTCCAAAAAGTTTGCCTATTTTATACACCTATGATCATAGATGCTATATCTGGTAGCATTCTCAAAAGCTGTGTCATTAAAAAAAAAAAAAATCCCATCACTTAGCAGTGAAGGAAAAACCAAGGTCCAAAGTGTTGAATGGTTTGTGCAAGATTCCCAGGCCCCAGCTGGCAAGAGACCAAATGAGGACCAGATTTCAGGCCTATCATTTCCCAATTCAGTTATCTTTTTACTGTGCCAGTGGTTTACAATATTATGAGTATGCCTTTAAAATCTCAAATATAATTACATACCTATGCATAGTAATTGTGTATCTAATATGCCTAGATTGAGAAAAAAAGTGACAAAAATCAATTTATTCAGAATTTGGTAATGCTTTTTAAAAAAATTTTTTTAAAGATTTTTTAAATTTTATTTATTTGAGAGAGAGCAGAGTGAGAGAGAGAGCATGAGTGGGGGTGAGGGGCAGAGGGAGAGGGACAAGCAGACTCCCCACTGAGAAGGGACCCTGATGCGGGACTTCATCTCAGGACCCTGGGATCATGACCTGAGCTGAAGGCAGATGCTTAACCAACTGAGCCACCCAGGAACCCTGAATTTGGTAATTCTTCAATATGATTTTGCATTTTATTAATTGTAGTAGCATTCATATTGTTGTGAAAATATCTACTACACATATGTGGGAGACAAATCACTTATTTGATCCACAGACAATATTTGATGTGCTCAGAGATTTGAGAAATTCTTTCCATAATTCTGGGAAATCTCCATTATCTCCAGCCCCTAGGTTGAGAATCTCTGGCATGTCGATCACTACTTCATAATACTACTCTTATCAACTACCTTCAAAATTCCCATTCCTTCCCCTTACAGTTGGTTTCAGTTTCAGTGTTAACTAACAACGATATCATAATCTTTTGAGGATGGGTAGTATCAAAGCCAGAAAGAACTCAATTTTTGAAATGGCTTATTAGTTTTATAAATTAGAATGGCCTCAGGCACCTGGGTGGCTCAGTTGGTTAAGTATCTGCCTTCAGCTCAAGCCATGATCCTGGGGTCCTGGAATCAAGCCCCTTGTCAGGCTCCCTGCTTGGTGGGGAGTCTGCTTCTCCCTCTCCCTCTGCCCCTCACCCCTACCCACCGCTTATGCTCTCTCTTGCTCTCTCTCTCAAATAAACTCTAAAAAAAATTAGAGCAGACTCAAGATTTCAAAATACTCTTACTTACATTCTGATATGATTTTCTTTTTATTTATTTATTTTTAATTAACATATAATGTATTATTTGTTTCAGGGGTACAGGTCTGTGATTCATCAATCTTACACAACATCCAGGGCTGGGTATGTGTTGTGGTGAGCAATGGGTATTGTGTAAGACTGATATGCTTTTCTGACTGGGAGACAAAAGACACAGTCAGAGCTGGGATACTTGAGTTTGGTTATCCTGCAGTCAATTGCACTCACTTTTATATGTTGCCCCTGATGTGAATACCCCCAACCAGACAGGTGATTGTTACCACCATGGGTAATGAGACCGTGGGTTAGGGATGAGGAGAAGACAAAGGTTGAGCAACACCTAAGGACCATGTCTAAAACCTTGGAATTTGTCTCCATTCTACTTATGGAAAATTACTTTCCACTACTTACCCCAAGGGCACATGTTGTCTCAGACTAGCCAGTCTCTTCCTGCTGTACTCAATATGCTTTCTTTACAAAATAAATTTGTCCAAGCTATTCCTCAGATTTAACTACCTTTTCCACCTATTATAATCCTTCTTATTCTTTATGATCAGAATCTCACATCTGTGAAGACACTGTTGACATGAGTTACCCTGATGTTCCCCTTTCTTGAACTCCTATGTTGATCACAGGCTTAATGTAAAAAGTCTCTGTGTGTCTGATAACATATTTCCTCATATTATTATTTATTGCACCAATTCCAAAATTCTAGAATTGGAAGGAATTTGTGGAAATTCCAATGCTAAACTTTAAAATCTGGCACCTCTGAGCATTGTAAATCTTAGATTGAATTGCTTTACATATAGTTTAGAAGATCCTTAATATTCTCAAGAGGTGTGTTCAAGAGTCCTTGCAAATCAAAAAACAGATGTGTGTGATCAGCTAGGCTTACTTTAGGAGTTAAGGGATTTACCTCTGCCCAAAAGTTTCTCAGAACATGAGATCAGTGCTAGAAGTTTTACATATTTTAACCACCCAACCATCCAATGGGGTAGATGTTATCAAGCCCACTGGAAATAACTACATATCATGGACCTTCACAAAGCAATTTTCTATCACTTCATATGAATTATTTATCTTAGGACAAAAATTTAAGATTTCCTACTTGTCTTATGAAAACCAAATTGCATCTGTTACTTTAAAAATTATTTCTTAGTTTATTAAGAATTCTGATTATCTGCATTAAAACAAATTGTCAAAATATAAAAAAGTTTTCAAAATATTTTTTATCATTAGAAATCAACATGGGGATTTCATTTTCATTTGGAATATTTTCTAAAAAGAAATAATGGGCTCATAAATAAGAAACCTTTCTCATGTGAATCTGATAGTATGAATTCAGTCTAATAGAAAGTTTTTCATTCAAATATTATTATTGAATAATTACTAACTTGGTGAAAAGTCTGTACCTACTCAGTAAGAGAGACATGTAGATGAATGCATTGATGTGTTGATTTCCAAGGCATTTTAAGTAAGATAACCAAGTTATTTTTATTTTCATTAAACTGTGAATATAATTCATAACAAAGGAAAATCATATTCTAGATACACAGGAAATACTAAAAGGTTTACTCTTTAGGGTTAAATGCTAAGGAAGTTATTATATAAATGTTTTCCTTACAACTCTATATTTTGAAAGAAAAAACTCTAACATTGTATTATCTGAGACTATAACATAGGTAGACTGGTTTCGAGCAAAACTAGGGGATGGGAAGTGGTATTAAAATTGACTGAAGGTTATAGGATTTGTCTGAAATCTTGGGCATCATTAATAAATCTCACTCTCCTTGGTCTTATTGCTCTATTCACATCCTTTCTGGAAGATAAACTACCTCAAAATTCAAGACCTAATAGTACTATACTATCATTGCGGAGTTGCTGTGAAACATTCCTGGGGCTGTGATCGGAATGATTGAGAGGACCACTAAATGCTGAAAAGTGGATGTGACCAGGGAATAGCTTGGCTGTTTGCCAGGGTAAGAAATAACTTGATATCGACATTGAGCAGCAGCTGAAGAATCTTTTCATAGTTTAGGCGCTTTTTCTAAATCCTCCAGTTATGCTTCAGTGATTAAATTATTAAGAACCTCTGATATAGCTGTTTCATATTTTAGATGTGAGTTGAAGATGTTTTGAAATGATTTCCATTATTCATGGTTTCTTGTTTTTCAAAATTAAACTTATAGGATGCTGACATAATCCCTTTTTATTAGGTCTGCAGAAACTGAGAATACACTAAAAAGCAGAATAGTTGTATGAAAGTATCATTTTCCTTGACAATATCTTATGATGATGAGCTTATTATGATGGTTTTTTTTCTTAGCTGAGCTATATGCATCCCAATTAATGTTGTTAAACCAAATGCTAAAATAAAAAATAAATGGCTCCTACTAACTTCCAGATTTAGGCCAAGATAAGATTCAGGCAAAGGTCAAGAAAAGGACAAGACACAAAATTTAGGAAAAGCCTCCCAATGTGAGTGATTAACTTGTATATGATTAACTCTTTTAAAAATCTTTCTCATTGTCACCTACTTTACACACAGCTTGAAGATAAGACTGTCTTCCATGGGTTCACTGAGAAAATATTAACTACATATCTTTAGGCCCAACACCATGCCAAAGGATTGAATACTGTGATGCCTCTTTCTACTTCGTAGGGGAATTCCAATTCTCTTCAGGCTTCCATGGACTCCACCCCCAATTCTATAGGTGGATTTAAATTCACTTGAGGTTTAGATTGTAGGCCATCAAGATAATCCCATCCTCTGCTTCGGTGATGGAACTCAAAGTTTAAGTCAATCAGTCCATGACATCACTCTGAATATTACAGGTATAGGAGTAGATATATATAACCTAGATTGACTGATCTGACTGGTAGATATATCTCTTAACCTATCCTTCAGGTAAGAGATTCTGTCTCTCACAGTAACAAAAAATCGTGTTGCCCCATTTGCTGCTGGCAACCATCTTGAAACCTGGAGAGAGACTAGTGAGGATGTCAGAGCTGACACGAAGTGAAAATCTGAATAAAGAAAATCATATAGAGTGTCAGGGCTCTGTTTGTACTGCATCTGGAGTCCGCTCTAATCTCTGAACTTCCAGTTATATGAGATTAATTATCCTTATTGTTGAGCCCCTCTGAATGCGCATTGTCTTTCTTTCAGGGTTACAAAAATAAAGAAGACATTATTCCTGCATTTAAGAAGTTTCTATCTTAGTTAGAGACATATATGCCAACAACAAATTTCAGTAAAATATAACAATACTTGCTGAAATAGAGGTAAATAGCAAAATGGTAGTAAAGAGGAGGACCAGGCAGGAAGGAAGGTACACATGCAAATAACATCTTCAGCTGAAACTTTAAGGATGAGTTTACCGAAAGTGAATGGTGACAAGTACATTTCTAGTGGAAGAAACCGTATTTGTTAAAGTAGAAAGGCAGCATTTGGTGATTGGGGAACTACGTATAGTTTAGTACTATTTGATTAGCAAGAGAGTGATGGAAGATGTAGGAAATAACACAGACATCCTAGGAGGATTAAATTGCAAAAGACGTTGTGTATCAAGCTGAGGGATTTAGCTTTTATCCTGGAGAAGAAAGGTAACTGTTATACCTTTGTATAATGTAATGTGTATAATGTAATGTGATTAACATGTTAAGAAGTTCATTTTCAATGAACTTCCCGTGCACAAGATAGGTTGAGAGAGACAGGAAGACCAACGATGTGGCTTGACAGATGATCCCTGAAACAAAACGGTGGAGCTGAATTAAAAAGTTCAGGTTTGTTTGGCTTATGGGATCAATAGGATTGGTGATTGGTTGCATAACAGTAAGAAATAAAAAAAGGGCCAGAATGATTGCTTGATTTCTAAGTTGGTGGATAGTAGTACCACCCACCAAAACAGAGAGTATAGTAATAGGAATAGATTTTCTGAAGATAATGATAATATCAGATTCAGGCACACTGAGTTTGAAGTATGTGTGGAATGTCTAAATGGTAGCTGGCTGGCAGGTAGAAATATGAGTCTGGAATTTAGGAAAGAAGTTTGAGCTAGAGATAATCATTGGCATAGTTTTAGTAGTCTTTTTTTTTTTTTTAAAGATTTTATTTATTTATTTGACAGAGAGAGACACAGTGAGAGCAGGATCACAAGCAGGGGGAGTGGGAGAGGGAGAAGCAGGCTTCCTGCTGAGCAGGGAGCCCGATGCGGGGCTCGATCCCAGGACCCTGGGATCATGACCTGAGCCGAAGGCAGACGCTTAACGACTGAGCCACCCAGGCGCCCCAGTTTTAGTAGTCTTTAACTTAGATTCTGTAATACACTGAACTGGTATTAAAGTGATTTAAGATGGTAAATTTCGGGTTATGTGTTTTTAACCACAATTTTAAAAATACAGAAGAAAAAAATAAAAATAAAAAAAATTAAAGATAAAAATACATAAGAAATCTGACACTAAGTACAGCATGGGATATGACAAATTAGAACAGATGCCAGCCATAAAAGGATGCAGACCTGGCAGGGGTTAAGTTCTAGGTGATACCAACATTTAAGGGCCTGACAGAGGAAAAATTTCAATAAAGTGGGAATGGCAGGGAGTGGCCATAGAGGTCACTGAAAACAAAACTAAACCAAACAAGAGAGGATCCAACCTCAAAAATTAAGAGAGAATTAAAATGGAAAAGGGGTGGGTGATGCTTGGCTAAGACCATCCAAAGCACTGAGGCTAAAGTTACAGAACCATAGCAAAGAGCATACTAACAATGAAGTCTCACCTAGTGGATGAATCCAAATTATATCTTAATACTCAAGGTAGAATGCAATTTAAAAAATTTATATCTATCAAGAATGCTAGGTTAAAAGTCCATAGAAAATTAAATGAACTGATCTAATATATTCATAATTCATGTCAAGAAGCTAATAAACTGTAAAAAAGGACGGGAGTATAGAAACTTAGAAAACCAGTGGATTTCTACAGAGCACATGTGACAGGACAATAAACACTGGGAAGACAAATATATTAAAGGATTTGGGCTGGCAGATCCTTTATGTCACACAGGATGACAAAGGGAGTAAAAAATGAGGGACTGAGAACAAAAATCAAAAGAGACAAGAGACATGTTTCAATGAAATATAAAGAACCGAAAAGACTTAGAGGTGAGAAAGAAATGAAAGTGACCAATTTGTTTCAAGGAAACAATGACTCTTCAGCGAGCAGAGCTGGAGACAGGGGTCGTGTGACAACTTCCACAGAAACAGTTCAAACTGAATTTTTCTACCACTGCACTATTTTTTTATTCTCAAACAGTATCTTTGTTCTTCTTTTACAGGTAGAAATGCTGAGGATGATAATACACTGGAAAGGCATTTCATAGTTCTTACAGTCAAACCACAAAGTAAATTGGTTAAAATTGGGTTGAATGATAAAAATACTTGAAAACCTCCCCTCCTCCCCTTTTTAAAATTGCTATGATACTTCTGAGTCTAGAAATCAAGGCCAGACCAATGCTTCTGATGTTCACAGATTTTGTTCTAGAGGTTTTATCTATTTTGTGGGCATAAATTTACCCCGTGGATTTAGGGAAGAAGATGAGTATTTTTTTAAAGCCAACAATGAGTCAGCAGGAGGTTCAAAGTTCTCCACATGGAGTTGTCACTCAAAGCACTGACATCAAAATCAATGGAAAGTGGCTCCAGTCTTGTTCAGAGTATAATTTGTAGCGGAGAGGAAGTTGGGGGTGGGGGGGAAGTGTGAGGGGAAGACAACTGAAAAAATATAGATAGACATATATGCAGCAAAGATGGGAAAAGAAACAGGCCATAAAACATCAAGTTGGCAAAATGATCCAAACTCCATATGGGGTGAACGAAAGCATCACTGTACTAAGAAACGTTTGACAACACTTCTGCGAGCCCCCTGGCTCCTGGGCACCCCCATTCTAAACACTGAGGATAAAGTGGTAAACCTAACTCAGCCTGTGGCCTGAAGAAGCTTATATCTTGACAGAGAAGAGACAGGAAACAAATACAAATTTTAAATGATTTTAGAGAATGGTAAAGGGGACAAAGGAAAACAGCCAGGCAAAGAGTACCAGAATGAGAGGGGTGCAGTTGGGTCAGGGTCTATTAAATTAGCCCTTAGCTCACTATTAAGGCTTGGGCAGGGTTTTTAATCCCTCTGAATTTCTTACCTTTTCTGGATAACTCTGTGTGGAATAAGAAAAACAGTTCATTACATGTTTATTTCCACTTCTTCACATACCTCCTTTCTTACAACCACCATGCATTTTCCACTTCTCTTTTCTGCTCCCCTTTGACACTTACTTTTGTTTCCAGAAGCCTCTGGGGCCTGGACTCAAGGACTCCCTCTTTGTCCCTAGTCCTGCTTGCAATGATCGGATGTGATCTCAGAATCTATACTAGAAAGAGAAACCTGGTTTCTATTTCTTATCTCCTCATTCATTCTCAGGTAATGTGGATTCAATGATAAGTAAAAAAGATCCAAGTCTGTCTTCATGAAGCTCACTAACAAGGGAGAAGACTGGGCACCTGGGTGGTTCAGTCGGTTAAGCATCTGCCTTCAGCTCAGGTCATGATCTCAGGGTCCTGGGATCGAGTCCCGCATCAGGCTCCCCGCTCAGCGGGGAGTCTGCTTCTCCTTCTCCCTCTCCTGCTCTCTCTCTCTCTCTCTGTCAAACAAACAAACAAAATCTTTTTTTAAAAAAAGGGAAAAAACCAATATAAATTCTTATTGTTTCGGAAATAAATGGAAGATCTGATATGTGCTCTGTAAGAGAACTATGAATGATGCTATTTACATTGGCAATGGAGGATTTCACCTAGTCTGCCAAGTTAGGGGAGTCTTCCCTGAGTACAACATTTGAGCTGAACCCTGAAAAGTAAGTATGTATCAGATGGGAAAATCAAGGGGAGAGTGTCCTAAGCAAAGGGGTCAGTAGTAGGCTTGTCGTAGGCGAAAGCTGTCACTTAATCAAAACAACAACAACAACAAAGCAGAAAGCAGGCCAATGTGAAAATAAGACAGCAAACAGTACATGGCATCTGTCAGAAGGGTGATGGAATGGGAAGGATCACACTATGCGGTATCCTATAAGCTAGTAAACATTTTAACTTTTATAAGGAGGGCACGTGTTGTAATGAGCACTGGGTGTTATACGCAAACAATGAATCATGGAACACTACATCAAAAACTAATGATGTACTGTATGGTGACTAACATAATAAAAAATAAAGAGAGAAATAAATAAATAAAATAGGAAAGAAAGAATGAAGGAGATTAGTTTCTCTTGGAGTGACCATATTATTTATCATGAAAACTTGGATAGTGTTAAGAGTCAAAGAGGGCACTATCATTTACACTTAGACAATGGACATAACCCATGTCTGCCCAGGGCAAACCAGGACTATGGTCATCCCAATACAAGGCTACTGTAATGATCTAGGAAAGACACGATGGATTGGGAAAGGGCAGTATAGGAGAAATAAAAAGAGGAAAGCTGATCCAAGAAATATTTAGAAGAGAAAATCAATTTTGGACTTGGTGATGGATGTCCAGCAGAGGTGAAGTGGGAAGGTGTCGAGAATGATTCCCAAGGTTGTGTTACAGGATGAGGGGTGCTACAAACCTGAAGTGGAGAGGAATGGCGGGGAAAGATCTTGAATTTGATTACAGGAGGAATCATGAGGTTATTTTTGAGACATCTAAATGGAACTCTTAATTAGGCCATTAAATATACTGTCTGGCATACAGAGAAAATTTCTTCACCTCCTATGATCTCTTCCTCTATTAGTCCCTTCCATTTTTTTTTTTTTATTATTGTCTTTGGGCCCCCCTGACAACAGGGCCTGGACAAGGACTTGGGTATAAATAGTTTATGTGGGAGTTGATCCCTGGGAAGTAGGAATGAAGGATGAGACAAGTGAGACAGAGAAGGCAGAAATGCCAACATAATGTGTATTATGGAGATCACTATTATGGGCAACAGGGCCTGGATTCTGCCAGAACCTTTCCATGTTCCCAAGAAGCACGGAGAAAGCTGTCCCAAACTGTCTTCTTGAAGGAATAGAGGCTAAAAATATAATCATGAGCTCTCATTTCCCATTGGTTGAGAGTTGCTCATCATCAAAAGTTCTAGGCTGGGTTAGCTCACAGGATTTGTGGGCTCCTGGCATGTCAGAGAAATCCCTTGGGCAGAAAGTGGGAAAACAAGAGCCATTCCCTTGACGATCAGCTCAATGTAGCGTTATCAGCTAAAGGTAAGTCTGAGCTCAAACAGGCCTGTCCACTGCACCTGCAACCAGAGGTGGGTCAAAGGCATGTGACTCCAGGTACCAGGGGTATCAACCACATTTGGGATGATCATGTTTTGGAAGCTGTGTGTTTTCCTTTGATAGTGAGATTTTTCTTACCTATAGATGATTACACAGAACATACACGTAGAGTTTAAAGAACAATTATAAAGTAACACCCCATATAACTACAACTCCGATCAAAAAAGAGAATATTACCTATACCTTGAAACCCGCCCTTGTGTTCCCCATAGCACCACCTGCTTTATCTTCCCAAGATAACCATTCTCCTGAGTTTTTCCTCTTTGCTTTCATCTGCTGCCTTCTCCAGCTTGGATTCCATGGTCCATTCCATCACTTCAGCCAATCCTGTAGCCGAGTATACTTTCTAGTTGCTACTATTCTCTCTCCTCCCTCCAGTATACTTTCATAGCACATGTCTGGCAAAACAACCAGGGATGAATCTTACTATCTTTTCAATTCTGCCTCCCCCTATTTAAAGAGAAACTTGAATGTCTGGCTTCATTCTGCACTGGCTTTCTATTTCTGACTCGAGCCACTCCTCAGGCTCCTTTGTTGGCTTACTTTACTCTGGACGTCAAATGTAGGAATTCCTTAGGGTTCTGTCCTAAGTCCTTTTCTCTTCTCATTCTAGATACACTCCCTCATTGATCTCCACTTTTGAGACTTCAGTTATTATGTGTTACTGTATGTGTTGATAACTCTGGTAACCATATTTTGAGCCTATAGCTCTTCCCTGACTTATATGGCAAGTCTACTTGGTGGTCTTGCTAGTATCTCAAACCTGGTGTACCCAAAATTGAATGTGCCATCTCCTGAACCCTAAAACAGTCTACACTTGAGTAATTTCCACCACCATCCACCCTGTTTGTCAAGCTAGAAGTTTGGGTAATCTATTGGAGTTCTCTGTATCTCTCCCCTGTATGTCCAGTCAGTTCCCAAGACCTACTGTTTCTCCATACCAGTACCTCTTTAATCTGTTCACTTACCTTCATCCCCTCCCCACTGCCCTGGTTGACATCATCATTGTCCCTCACCTGGACTACTGGCACAGTCTCCAGTGTTACTCTTCTCTCACCCATTCTCTACTCTTTCACCAGAGCAATCTCTCTAAAACCCAAATATGGTCACATCACTAGAATGTTCCAGTAGCTTTCAATTGCCTGTGTCAGGTGCCTCTAGTCTTTACTTATGCCATTTCTCCTGCCTGGAATATTCTCCACCTCCCCTAACCTGTTTGTCTATGTACACTTATATGTTCTTCAAGTCTCATCTTCACAGTTCCTTTTTTCCAGAAAGCTTTCCCTGACATCCACCAACTATACCATTCCAGAATTGGTTATGGTTCTTCCATAACATTCTATATACTAGTATTTGTCATATATAGCTATTTAAATAACTGTCTTACTTTCTTAAAGTCCAGGAAGTGTGTTTATCTTGGTCAATACGGTATCTCTAGCATCTAGCATACAACAGGGCACACATTATTTGTTGAATTAGTGTATCGACAAATGAATGATACCAATGCATACCAAATGCTCTTTTTTAATTAAAAAAAACTTTTAAAAGGCTTTTTAAAGAGGAGTTTCAGGTTTACAACAAAATTGAGAGGGAGGCACAGAGTTTCCCCATGTACTCCCTGTCCCCACATCCATGGCCTTCCCCATTACCAGTATCACTCGCCAGAATGGTAAACTTTTTACCCAGGATGTACCTACCCTGATCTATCATAGCTGCCCAAAGTTTATAATATGCCTTAGGGTTCATTCTTGGGTTACAGCATCTATGGGCTTGGAAAAGTGTATAATGACACGCATCCATCATTATCATACAGAATCATACAGAATATTTTCACTGCCCTAAAAATCCTCTGTGCTGTCCCTGTGTATCTCTCTTCCCCAAGTCTCAAACCCTTTCTGCTGCACCCTTGGCAACCACTGATCTTTTTACTGTCTCCATAGTTTTGCCTTTTCTAGGATATCATGTAGTTGGACTCAGACAGTATGTAGCCTTTTCAGATTGGCTTCTTTCACCTAGTAATAAGCATTTGAGGTTCCTTCATGTCTCTTCATGGCTTGATAGCTCATTTCTTTTTGGTGCCAAATAATATTTTATTGTCTGGCTGTAACAGTTTACTTATCCATTAACTTACTATAGGACATCTTCGTTGCTTCCTAGTTTTGGCAATTACAAATAAATCTGCTATCAACATCCATGTGCAGGTTTTTGTGTGGACACAAGTTTTCAACTCCCCTGGGTATATACTAAGGAGTGTGATCACTCGATCATACGGTAAGAGTATGTTTTCTTTTGTAAAAAACAAAAACAAAAAAGACCCCAAAAAAACAAAACCCAAAAAACCAAAAAACCAAAAACACCAAACTGTCTTCCAAATTATCTGTACCATTTTGCATTCCCACCAGTAATGAAAGAGAGTTCCTATTGCCCCACACTCTCACCAGCATTTGGGGATGGTCAGTGTTCTAGATTTTGGCCCTTAATAGGTTTGTAGTGGTATCTCATTGTTCTTTGTTGTTGTTTGTTTTTGTTTTTTTTCTTTCATTGTCTTAATTTGCATTTTCCTGATGACATATGATGTCATACATCTTTTCATATGCTTATGTGTCATCTCTGTATCTTTGGTGATGTGTCTGTTTAGGGCTTTGGGCCATTTTTAATCAGATCGTTTGTTTTCTTATTGTTGAGTTTAAGAGTTCTTTGTTTTATTTTGTGTAACAGTTTCTTATCAGATGTGTCTTGCAAATATTTTCTCCTAGTCTGTGACTTGTCTTCTAATTCTCTTGAAAAAAATGTTCTCCTTTCATATACAAAATTAGAACTTACAGTTGGAGAAGGAACCTCACCATTAATTAAGAGTGCATTGGGAAATAGCTTCTCATCTCCCTGATAGTGACATCTCCCACTGGCTCTGGCTAGTACTTTATCTGGTTTCCAACTTGTTCATTATTTAAGCGTTAGCTAAAATGGCATTATGATAGCCTTTTTCTGCTGGTCTATGATGCTTCTTTGAGAGACCCTTCCCCTTTGTAGAAGTGTGCTAAGGGTTTCAAGGTTCAAAGCAGGCTCCAGTGTGATATATAACACTGTTATCCCTAGAACTGGGAGCAGTAATTCGATTTTAGACAATATAGAAATGATTACCTCTATTTAGGTACACCTAAGGGTGTCTCAATAATTAAATATATGGGACTTAACGTTTATAAGAATAAAAACATCTGATATCTACTTATCCCTTGTTTTTATATTTTCACTGCTGAGATGAGAAAATGTTCTCTAAAGAGAAGACAAAATATTTTAGGCTTAATTGTCTTTATATAGGTATTACTAAATGCTTTTCAAATGACAGTAGAACACTCGTTAATACTTATAGCAAGTATTTTTTACAATCTCTTCATTTCTACTACAAAGGCTTTTACAAGTTTTCATCCTATGCTAGGCACATGGTATTCCTATTTCTGAGTAAGTCTTAAAACACTATTGATGAGAAATCTTTTTCTCCTTGGAGGAAGCCTTAAAAAGATTAGAGAAATACATTTAACAATCTATATTTCCTTTATTAGCTACTATGAGTCTATCAGCAAATATTTATCTAAAAAAAAGGGTTAGTAAACTACATTTCTCTTGCCAAATTCGACTCAGGACCCATTTTTGTAAATAAAGTTTTATTAAAACACAAGCGCACTCATTCATTTATGTACCATCGATGGATGCCTGTGCACTTGAGTAGCAGAGCTGACCTTCTGACCTGCAAAACCAAACATACTTACTATTTGGCTCTTTACAGGAAAAAATAAAAAAAAACAATTGCCAACCCCTGATCAAAAACCTTCTCAAGGTAATTTTTATCATTAACCCAATTCTTACTGAAATAGTACATTCTATAAACTAATAACTTACTTTATGTAAGGTAAGGATTTTTTATTGGCCCCACCAAATTATATCTTCCAAGCTTCAGAAGGCATCCTTTAATGGCAACATGCTATGATTTGGTGAATAAATTCCTATCCTCACTAGTATAGTTTGAGCAACAATGCACTAGAAATAGAAAGATAAAACCTTCTGTCTTGAGTCCCTTCTTATTCAGTTTCCCCAACTACAGAAGATAATAATCCTCACTCTTCAGGGATATTTTTAAGATCAAAGTAGATAATAAGCACTTATAAAGAATTTTATTGTTTATGATCATTCGGATTGCAATGTTTTGTTTTCTCCATTTCTAGCCTCACTGACTGTAGTCACAACTTGTTTTTGTTGCTATTCATGTGTGAGTCTGGCCAACCTTATCATTCATTTAGTTACTGTGCCACTGCCAATTTATTCCTTGAGTGTACATGTTTAGTATGGCTTATTACTGTCCTCATCTTTTCTGCCCATCATTTATTTCAACCCACTTGCACCCACTGCCTTTCTCACACCGGCTTTTACTATAATGCCTTGGATTTATCCACATGTGAAAAATACGTACTGGTTTAGGGGCATGCTTAAGTGGGACACTGGCTAAGTGAAGAGGTCAGTAATAACCATTTTGATGAGTTCTAACAAGGCTGTTAACTGTGCTCCCTTTCATTTTCACAGAAATTTCCATGCTGTCTAGTCCAGTGGCTCTTAGTATTTTTTTAAAGCATATAACCCCGGGTTCAAGTGAAATAAAGAAAAAACCTACCATAATAACCAATCACGAAAAGGAGAGCAGGGGACAAGTTAAAACTGGAGACAAGAGGTAAATGGAGGTAGGGGGACATATTAGAGGGGCATCTATCACTTTGAGAGTGGAAGGGGAGGCTCCCCAGAAGAGATGATGAAGCCTCGGTTCCTGGTTTGTGTGCTTGGTTAGATGAAGTCCAAGTCAATATTCATTTCAATTATTTCATGCTGAAGTGAACAATAGGGTACACTTCTTCACCACAACTACTGAACAAGGAAAACACCTGGTAATATTTTTGGAAAGCCAGGTCTGACCAAGAAGGGTGTGGTGTTTCTTAAGAAGAAATATGAAGCACTGCTTAACTAGGTTTTTTAAAAATTAATTTTGAATTGTAGCAGGGCACTGGACTAGAGTACTTTGTGGTCTTTTCCACATCTACTTTTTGTGATTCTGCTGCTGTACTGGCTGTGTGACCTTGTACGACAGATACAGAACTGGGAGGATAAATAAAGCTCAATAGTTACATTGTGGGAGAAACAGGCCTATCATCTCCTTGCCTTTTTTTTTTTTTTTTTTTTTGTCCCCATGTCCCTATCTTCCAGGGGAAGGGGACAAAAGAGAGAGAAAGAGAAAGAAAGAAAGATGAAAAAAGCCCTACTATATATTTCTTCTTACTGAAATCACTTCCATAGGTACAAGGTTAGTACTAAGCATCGAGGGTGCTACTATTTAAGACAAAGTCCACACACATAGCTTTAATACAAGATTTGGATGTTACACAAGAGAACAAAGAAGGGGGACAGAATATTGCTATCGAATTGCACTTGGAAAATACATTACAAAAGTATGAACAGTACAATAGAACTGATTCTATAGTCTGTGGAGTCCACTGCATCATCTGCATTGCCAAGATCAAGTGTATTTAACATAAACAGTTAGAGACAGGCATGGACTTGAGGAAGATATGGTTTCAGGACCCATGCCATGTCTGCTTTGTACCTGGTTGTCTTTGAGATAACAATGTTAAGTATTACTCTCATCCTATGGTGAAAAAGAAAATAATGTGGTACCTATCTCATAAGGCTGTTGTAAGATCAAATGGAATGATGCACAAAGAATAATTAGAAACATGGCTGGTACAGAGCAAGCATTAATGCATGTTAGCTCTAAGATAAATATTAGGTATGTTTGGTAAATGCAAAAGCCAGAGGGAATAACTGAAGTGAAACAGGTATTATTTTTGAAAAAAACTATGATATATCTAGGTATTACTGGAATAGAAGCTGACTGTGAGGCCTTTGGGACCCTCTAACAGAGTTCAACATGAAGTGACAATGTTGTTTTGCCTGATTTACATCAAACCTTTGTTGTTAAAATAGATTTTCCTCAATATGCTCAATATGAAGCATTTATATACTCAGATAATAGATACAAATCCGTGCATTCAAACGTTCCTCAGAGTCAGAGATCAAGATGGAAATCCCCAGAATTGTAGAGATTTGTGTCTATAAACTTGCTTATTATATTCTCATTCAAGGAGGTTGGAAGGGATAGTGTCAGCTTTTTAACCAGAATCTTTTCATTACTTATCCCTGTTGGGGTTGCTGCACGTGCTGTGAGTGACCTCCAGAGATCCTCAAGCTGTATGCAGAGAGCAAATTGAATCTGAAAGCTTTATTAGACAAGTTTGTCTTTCAGCTGGTGGGAATGGATGTCAGCCGTATTGGAAAAAAATAAAATTTCTTGTGAAACTGGGTCCTGACCTTGAAAAAAATCTCATCCAAAGCATACAATTCAATTCTGAGTTACGTCCTTATTTGTTAAACACAGAGTGCAGGTTCAAAAGAAAAAGGCACATTTTACCTTAAACAAATAAGAATCAGGAAGGAAAATAATAGGGCTTCTCTTTTGATCTTGCTGGACTTAGTGATCCAGAAAGCTTATCACCAAATCATAGAGTCAAAAAAACAATACTAATATGGAGGAAACAACTTTTTTTATTCACTTTGAGAAGTAAAACTACCTCCTCCACTTATAACCCACAGTAAACATTATAGGAAGTTCATTTATATCTTTTATCCATACATTCCTTCAAAAATAAGGAATGATCCTGAGAAGCTGAAGTGACATCAAAGATTGACTAATTTGTTTTATTTAGTTACTGTTTTTTTAGTGTTGGAGAACAATGATTTTTTTGAAGTTATGATAATTATCTCAGAAGCAAGAATTGGAGGCATTGTAATTTTGACTTTTTGTTTTTCTACTGTAGGTCTAGACTGTATTACAATTTTGCTTACATATTAGAATAGGTAGAGTGAATGCCTGTTCAATGAACTCATCATGGATTGGCAAGCACTTTAGAAAATGAGAATAAAATATATTTTCTCAAAAAACATTCAAGATGAGAGAGGGAATAAAGTGAATAAATTTTCAGAGGGAGACAGCATGTTAGACCATTAAGGAGAGGTTCTCAATTTGGATATCAAGACATTGTCAAGAATAAGAGGTAAGGAATGAGATGGGGGTTGGATTTAGCCTGCAAGATTTGCATCAGAGCCACGGAATATCCCTATTTGATTGATACTGCAGTCTTAACAAAACAGGATTTACCACTGAGGATATGAGGATAAACGTATCTGTCAGTTGCAGCTAAACAGAAAACAGGGTTGCGATATGTAAGAATACTGAAGAGCACTAAAATCAGACTCAGCAGATGAGGGTTGGCATTCTGATTCTGCCACAAACCAGCTGGACAAGCATATAATCACTTAATCTCTCTGGTATTATAATCACATGTAAGGTTGACTTATTTGATACAACTCCAAAATAAATGTACTATGCATCTAGTCAAAATATATTAGCTGACCATGTACTACACGCTAGTCACTGAATAGAAAGTCACATATACAAGAAGGCATACACTGATGAACAAGATATAAAATAGGATCCTCCTGAACTTGGAGTCTACTAGGAAATGAAAAATAATTACATAAATAATTTAGAAATAAAAATAATGATAAGTCTATGAAAGAGAAAAATATGTTTTCAGATTGTGTAATAGGAGGCTCAAGGAAAGAGTTCTGCAGAATAAAAGGTGCAAATGAGATTTAAAGAATGAATAAGGGGAGAGACCATCCAGGTGAGAAAGTAGTAGGTGTGGAAACCCTGAGCCAAAACATATATCAGATCATATGTCAAGAAGAAGCAGACGTGCGAAAGGAACTAAAAGGCTTTGAAGAAAGCGGGGGTGGGGGGGGACAGTGGAGCAAGAAGGGTAAGCAAGGAACCATTACATAAGACCTTGTGGGACATGTTAATGATCTGGGGATTTATTCTAAAAGCAATGGGACATCATTCAAGGATTATAATAAAATGAGGTTTAAATGTTGCAGTATTATTCTTTGTGGAGCATGTTTCTATGGGGAATGGGCTAGAGAGAGGTAAATGACATCAGTTAGGAGGCAAGGTAAAATTTGATGGTAGCAGAAGGGATGGAGATGGCTGAAATAATTTGGAAGATATTCAAGTGACATCAATAGGACTTGGTGGTCAATTGGATTAGAAAACTGAAGGAGAAACAGGTATCCATTTATGATCACTTGCTGGTACTGGCTTGAATGGATGGTGTTGCCATTTCCTGAGATAGGGAATACAAGAAAAGAAGATGGGAGAGTAAATTCACTAGTTCAGTTTTGGACACAGTAGATTTGAAGAGTTGGAAAATGACCAAGTCCAGATGGTGAGTGAGTTGTTGGATATATGGGTTCTCTTGAATTCACTAGTCAGTACTGTGTTCCTCTACCACTCCATCCAAGTTTGCTAAATCCAAGGTTGGTTCTCAGGCGATCTTACTAGACTGACAGGCAATGTGTGACATGGTTTATCAAGTCCTTCTCCTGAATTCACTTCCTTCACTTGGCTTCTAGGTTTTTGTCCTGGTTTTCCTATTTCAATGACTACTCATTACTGTATCCCCAGCCTCTTACCACTGGGGTCCTCCAGGGTTGTCTTTGCAGATCTTCTCTTTTCTATTTGCATTCACCCCTAGGCTTTCACTGGCATAATCTCATGGCTTAGCTGTACACTAAAAATTACATATTTACATCTCTAGACTGGATCTTTCTCCTAACCTCCAGGGCATATATCCTTCTACCTATTTTACATCTCCATTTCGATAACTAGTAGGCATATGTAACTTAATTTGTACAAAGCAGGGTTGGTTTTTTTTTTTTTTTTTTATATTGCCTCCCACCACTCTGTACCTCCTACCATCTTCCCTCACTCAGTAAATGACACCACCATTCCTACAATTTTCTCAGGCCAGAAACCTCATCACATTTTCTCATTTCCTTTATCAAATCTGTCAACTGATCCTGTTGGCTCTAGCTTTTAGACACATCCAGAACCTGTCCACCTCTCATCACTTCCACTGCCCCTACTCTGGATAAAATTATCATAATTTCTCACCTAAATTATTTGATAAGTCTCCTAACTGGTCCTCTCTTGCTTCTCCACTAATCTCCTTACAGTTTATTCTTTTTTTTATGTTATGTTAATCTCCATACATTACATCATTAGTTTTTGATGTAGTGTTCCATGACTCATTGTTCACGTAAAACACCCAGTGCTCCATTCAGTATGTACCCTCTTTAATACCCACCACCAGGCTAACCCATCCTCCCACCCCCCTCCCCTCTAGAATCCTCAGTTTGTTTCTCAGAATCCATAGTCTCTCATGGTTCATCTCCCCATACCTCCCTGAACGCGCCTGACCTCATCTTACAGTTTATTCTTAACGCATCCAGAAAATTTTTGCCAAAACTTAGGTCAGATGATCTCATTGCTGGGCTCAAAACCTTCTACTGGCTCTTTCTCTTACACAAAGTCAAAGTCAAAGTCATCCCACGGGCCTTTAAAACTCTCCTGATCTGACCTTATCTCATAACTGCTACCCTCTTCACTCACTGTGCTCCAGCCACACTCGTTGTTCTTCCGACATTAGTTATGCTCCCCTGTCATGGTGTTTGTTAGAATGCCATCCCTGGAATGCTGCAGCCTAGAATGTTCTTCCCCCAGAAATGCACATGGCTCACATTCTGACTGCATTCAAGCCTTCATCTAAATTCCACCTTTTCAGTGAAGGTGTCTATCAGCCTCACCCTCGTACTCCGTACCCACACTCCTTACACTCTTCCCCACTTTCTTTTCCATTGCAGTTATCACTTCAGAATATGTGAACATGTTGGGGCACCTGGGTGGCTCGGTTGGTTAAGCATCTGCCTTCAGCTCAGGTCATGATCCCAGGGTCCCAAGATCGAGCCCTGAGTCGGGTGCCCTGCTTAGTGGGGAGTCTGCTCCTCCCTCTCCCTCTGCCCCTCCCCCTGCTCGTGCTCTCTCTCTCACTCACTCTCTCAAGTAAGTAAATAAAATCTTAAAAAAAAAGAACATGTGAACATGTTGTATCTATTTTCTTTATTGTCTATCCCCACAGAAACATTAGCTCCATAAGGACACAGATATCTATTTTTCCACTGCTATATTTCTGAATTAGTGTGCAAGCCCAGAACTCAAAAGAGAGGTGTAGATTTAAAGTAAGAATGTGAGGAACTTCAACGTATAGTTGGTAATTGAAATCATGCAAGTGGATGAGATTATCCAAGAGATTAAAGAATGTAAAAAAGCAAGCCTGCGTTAGTTTCAACATTGAAAAGCCACAGAGAGAAGGTTGAGCAAGCCAAGAAGCTGCAAAAGAGTAGCCAGGGAGGTAAGAGGAAACACAGAGTGGTGCTATGTATATGAAAGGGTAAAAGAAATGTTGCAAAACAGGACTGGCCACGGGCGCCTGGGTGTCTCAGTCCTCATTCGTCTGCCTTCGGCTCAGGTCATGATCCCAGGGTCCTGGGATGGAGCCCCACATCAGGCTTTCTGCTCAGCGGGAAGCCTGTTTCTCCCTCTCACTCTCCCTGCTTGTGTTCCCTCTCTCGCTGTCTCTCTCTCTGTCAAATAAATAAATAAAATCTTTGGGGAAAAAAAAAAAAAACAGGAGTGGCCAACAACATTAAATGCTACTCAGAGTTTAAACAAGATGAGGATTGAAACAGTATTTTAACATACAGGTCATTTCTGGCCTTAGGGCATTTCAGTGGTCTGATGGAAGGATACAGCAAGGCTGCAGTGGGGGGAAAAACTAGACTCAGGAAGGAAGAGGACTCTTTCTAAAATAGTGGCTGTGAATGAGAGGAGAGAGATTTGCTAGTACTGAGAGGAGAAGGTGTGGTTGAGGTAGAACAGTTCTAGGATGGGGAAAACATGATCATGTATAAATGTGGCTGATGAAATCATGTGAGTCAGTTTAAAGATACTTTATATTGCAAGGAGAAACTTTTTGGATGTTCCAGTATAGAAGGACATGACTGGCTAAGGTAAAATGGCAGAAAAATACCAGGTGCTCAACTGGTGGCCAAATTTATTATGAGCTAGTAGTACATTAGAGCAGGCAGCATGATATCATCATATAAAAGTTGGAAAATGGTATGGAGACTTTGTGATTTGACTGAGTCATGAGTAGACCAGTCATTATTGGACAGGGTTCAACTCTGAAGCCTACAATAGAAAAACAATATGGAAACATACTTGGGGGGGAGTAGAAGGGGGCCACAGAGATGATTAAACATCTGAGAAACAGCTTTTTTGTTGACAGGCCATGGGCACTCACCTGACTTACGTGAAAAAAACAAAGTTTGAAGGGAGATTAAGTAACAGACTTTGAAGAATGTCTAATAAAGTGAGCAGAAGTGGTTTTTTTTTTCTACTCAAAAAATGATTTAGGCAGTAATTGGAACTTGGGTTAAGCAGTTGAAAGACTGTCTTGAGTGTAACAGCAGTGGTGGAACTCCACCTACTCTTGATTTTTTAAGAAGAGAGTAGGCAGTTAACCTTAAGATTGCTTCTAAGAAAGAAGAGAGCCTTTACGGAAGATAGTGGAGAAGAATGAATGACCTCTCAAAGACCTTTCAGATCACAATCTTAGAAACTACAATTTAAGTACAAACTGCTACAATTTCCTTTGGGAATTCTCTTTCTTTGAGGATAAAGTTATATTCGATTTCAAATTGATTCAGAAAAACTTTAGAAAATATTAGGAATACAAGGAGAAGTCTTTCCTTTGTGGGCTGTGGGATGCCTATTTTCATGACGTTTAAATAATTGTAATTTCCACTTGATAATAGCTTGAGAAGAAATTCAACAATACCATATATTCTGTAGTGATTTCAGCAAAGGTCCTTTTTTTTGGAAGGATACAGATAAATAATATAAGAAGACTAAGGTAATTTTACTGAAATGAACAATTTATTTCTATTAAAATGCAGGATATATGCATAAGTGAAAAATCTCTTATGATCAGAATACTTTATTTAACCATTGATGTTATTCTCCTCCTCCGACACACACACACACACACACACACACACACACACACACACCCCAACACTGAAACTTCCAGGAATGCTTCCAACAAGCATTACAAGTGATGGATTAGAACTTCTCTTCCTTTGCCACTTTAGACCTCAAAGCTTGGCCCCAACCTGAGATGGTAACCAAGCAATAAAACTGCCAAAAGTTTAAGAGAAGGAGAAGAAAGGGAACTTCATCATCACAAAATGGATAATTAACATCTAAATACTCTAGTTTTTATACTCTATCAGCATCTTGCATATTAACAGCACTGTTGTATCCACCCTGTTAACTAGGGAACATTGTTGAAGAACCTGGCCTGGCACCAGGGACTCCCAGTTGCTTACATTAGAAGGACTTCCTTCAGATCAATGTGAGCAAAACTAGGGCCTCCCCAGCAGAGTTTCCTGCTCTCACCTCCCCTTATATAGTGTGACACATCTCATTGTATTTCAAGTATCCTCCTTTCACCCTAATCTCACTGATGCATACAAATATGATTTAATTGATTAATTAATTAATTGCTGCCAAGACTTGGAGGGCCTCTGTAATTGCTCAGAGATTTGAACTATCTTGAGGAGGGTCTAAATTTAATTTCTTATAACATTATTATAATTGAGTAGGGGGCTTCACATTTTTGGTACAAAATCTTACTCCTAGTGTATTAGACTTTGAGAAAGTTTTTAAGGTTTAAAGGTTTTAATTATAAAGCTGATGACCGTATATATGTGTCTAGGTATTTTCAGTACAGTAATCATCAGTTAATGAGGCAGAGAAAGCCTTGGATCCCCTGGAACTGATGTGAATTAACCTAAAAGTACAGCAGAAGCAGAGTCAACAGTGGGGAAACAGGGGAGCCAGGAAAGGATATGGGTGGCACTCCTCCTTGTGTGTTTTTTGCTTGTTTTAAGTAAACTCTACCCTCAACGTGGGGCATGAACTCATGACCCTGAGATCAAGAGTCCCATGCTCTACTGACTGAGCCAGCTAGGCACCCCTCCTCCTTGTGTTTTTGAGAATGATGGGGACTCAAAAGGGGAGTAAGAATATGAGAGTTGACAGCTTCCTTCCTTCCTTAGACATGATCATTACAGATAAATAAAGGGCATTTTCATAATAAATTATTTTATCACAATTTAAATTAAACAAATAAATAGTAGTATGCCGAGATTATATTTAGGCTCCAATTAATCTCACGCTTTTATCGAACTGCCTAGATATTTAAAGTATTAATGAAGTAGCTTTGGAATGCTTTGATTCAACTCTAGAGAGGCAAGTGAAGTTCAAATAATAAGTGCATAAATAACCTTCTATGTATTTGATATTTAAATATAGCCTTCAAAAATTTGAATGAAGATAAATGAATCACTGCTTGAGATACTGTGTTCTGATTAATAGCATCAGCTTTGGAATCACAGAGATCTAATTTTGAATACCCACTCTGACACTTACTAGCTTTATAGCTTTGGACAAATTATTTAATCTTTCTGACCCTTGATTTTCTCATCTGCAAAATGGAAATCACAACACAATTCACTCAAAAGGTAAAACAATGGCACTAATTCTAAGACCTGTTGTATTAATTTAGTTTCCCCCGGAGTAGACTGTAAGACAGGGATTTGAGTACAAGTAGTTTCACTGGTAGATGATACCAGAAAACTGTGCTGGAAGAGTAAAGAAATGAATAAGAATGGGAAGAACGTCTATACAAGGCATGCTAATGAACAGGTTATCACTGTGGGCAACTGTGGCTCAACCCACTGGAGACATGTGCTTTAGAACACGCTCCAGAGTGGTCTTACCCAAGAAGTGAAGATGAGATATTTATCCATCCCTTCCTGTCTATGAGTGGTTGAATGCTGTCCCAGGGATGTTTTCTCCCCAGCACTTCTAACCTGCTCTGTAAGTGGGTGAGCTTCTCCTGTGGAACAGGTACTTGAATTTAGAAGCCTTGTGGTTTATAGGAAGGACTAGTGCTGAGGGGATAAGAGCCAGGTAATTTGGACCCACCTGCCCCCTTTGGATTTCTGTAAAGTGTTAATGGACCACAGTCATGTCTGTTTATTTATGTATTGTCTATGGTATAGCTGCTTTGAATATACAGTGACAAAGTTGATTGCATGACCCACAAAGCTGAAAATATTTACTAGCCGGCTCTTTACAAAAAGTTGATAGCACAAGTGAGATTAGAATTTAGGCTTCTTGACCTCTAATGTAGCACTTTCATGATTACACTTGAGACTTGCTCTCTCCAAAATTAATTACAGGAAGGGATTGGTTTTACCAGTGTTTAATCAATTAGAAACCTCTATTAACGGGCTCTTCTATGTGTCTATATATACAATGGTCATTCATTTCATAGTTATTACCCTGGGACATTTGAAGAACTCCAATATCCTGATTTGGAGTTTTCACATTAGTATCTCCTATATGCAGTTTATTTCGAAACTGCTAAATCGGGTATTGTGGAATGTGAACGTTCCCAGCCCCAGCAGCTTGTGGATAAGAAAGGATTCGCATTGACATTTACAACCAGATTTGCTGGCTCTTTGCCTCCATCTGCCATGCAGTCCTTCAGTCCCATACGAAGTCCTGTCTACCTAAATGTTCCCGAGAATCTCTAGGGGAGCTCTGTATAAGCGTGGCTATTCTTCCCTTAGATTTCTGAGCTGCTCAGCTAGGCCAAAGCTGCCTGGGCTTAGTGCTCTGTCCATCTTCTTGAACTTTCAAGCTACAGAGTTCGTGGGGGTGGGGAGAGAAGTGGAGGTGCTAAAATATCATGGAGTTCCCTCTGGCATCCACAGCGCTGGATCTCACTCAAATGCTGCTCCACGTTGCACGCAGGAGTACGGATGAACTCCTTCCTGTCACCACTCTGGCCCATGCTGGTAGTTCTGAAAGTGCAGCCCCAAGACCAGTAGCACCACCTGGGGACTTTTGAGAGATGCAAGCTCTCAGGCCTCACCCCAGATCTCCTGACTCAGTAACGCTGGGGTGGAAGCCTAACAATGTGTGCTTTAATGAGAAATGGGTGATTTTCATGAAGGTAAAGCTCAAGAACCATTGGCATAGGACAATGGATATAGACCAGGACTTTCATCTTGGCTTTCCCCACTTTTCCCCAATGTCACTTGTGTGAAAAGAGGGCCCCAATAACATCTCCCATCCATGTATGTAGCCCCTTTGCAATGACATTGCAGCTCTTCTTTCAAGAGATGGTGTATCTCTCCACTCCCTGAGTCTGGGCTGGCCTCAAAACTTGCTCTGCCAATAGAATGGAGCAGAAGTGATGTATGAATTCCAGAGTCTAGGTGTCAAGAAATCCTGTGGCTCCCACTCTCACCCTATTGATACACTGTCCTGAGGATGCCATATAATGAAAGCCCGGTCCAGCCTACTGGAGGAGAGGCCTTGTGAAGAACCAAGGTTCTCCAGCCAACAGCCGACTAGCAGATAATTTTTTTAAAGATTTTATTTATTATTTAAGAGAGAGAACGCATGAGAGAGCAAGCCAAGTGGGGGGAAGGGGCAGAAGGAAAGAGAGAAGTAGATTCCCTACTGAGCGGGGAGGCCTGACACACGGCTCGATCCCAGGGCCCCGGGATTATGACCTGAGCCGAAGGCAGCCGCTTCACCGACTGAGCCACCCAGGCGCCCCTGGCTATCAGATATTTGAGTGAGTCCATTTTTGACTATCTAGCTCCTGTTAAGGCGCCAGAGAACTGCATGCCCATGAACGACCCCTAGCAAGACCTTCAGAATCACCATCTGGCTCATCACAGCCCAAACTGCAAACCCACAGAATCATGAGCAGGTAAATACCTTTTGTATTAGGCCATTACATTTGTGGTGCTTTTATGTAGAGACAGGTAACTGATACACTCAGGTATCCAAGCAACAGTGACTGTAAAAAAGTTTGGTTTTTTTTTTTTTCCAGCATGCCTATTTATCTTATAAATTGAAACAATTTATATGGCTCAGGCAGGACCGCCTTATCATATTATATAATTTAAGTAGGCAGCCATAAGGGAGCTTAGTTTAGTATTTTTTTAAAAAGCCCTTGGGGCCTCAGTTTCTACACACATAAAAAATATTCAGCCAGATGAAAATTTCAATGATTATTCCAGGTTCAGAGTTCAATAGCTCTAAGAAATTCAAACAGAATAAATTGATTTCTTCTACTCCTTAAGTAGAAAAAACTCAGCAACATATCTCACTTTTATTCCTCATACATCCAAGATTGAGTTAAATAACATTACCTGCTGGCTAGCTGTTTCCATATCTAGAATTTCCATTAGCTTCTTGGACGGAGAGATAGTGCAAGGCACAGCAAAAAAACAAAACAAAACAAAACAAAACACAGGCTTTGGAGCCTGACATACTTGGATTGGAATCCTGGCTCTGTTTCTTCCCAGCTGTGTGGTCTTAATCTAGCTATTTTCCTCTCCAAGCCGTGGGATACTCACCTTATAAAAATTGCACATTCATGTATTTTGCAATTATTTTGAAGATGAAAGCATATATGGAAAAGCGAGTAGCACAACAGAAGTGCAATGGAGAAAACTTGCTATGATGAGTTCTAAAAATATATTGTATTACAACATAGTCCATGAGATAATAATCATATATATGAAGTATCCTACAAATTAGATTCTCCTTTTTTATATTGTATTTATTCCCGATTAACTTTCTGGAAGTCAGGAATATAAATAATTCTTAATTCTGATGTTTAAACCACCACATTAAAGAAAGAAGAATGTTCTATTTGAATAAAAGTGGCTCTGGATCTACCAGCCTCCTTATTGATGCTTTTCATTCAACTGTGCATTTCACATTTTTGCTTTATGCCCAGCTTTGCATCAGTTTGCTACAGGGGATGAAAAGCCCCTGCTTTTGAGAAAATTCCTCTCTCCCTCAGTTTTTCTCCAGCTCTCATACCAACTCCACTAGCTCTCCCCAGTGGCTTGGAGCTTGAGGGCATTCCCAGACTCTCCCTACTAGCAACGTGGAGGGAGTAGGGGGAGGTGGGACTCTTAGGTGGGGGAGAAGGAAGTAGGGCAGGAGTTGGGAAAGATGCTGTCACCCAGTGCTTTGGCCACATGTCCCCTCGCCCTCTGCTCTGGTATCACTGGTCTTTTTGATATTCCCCCATCTTGCGCTACTTCAAGGCCTTTGCTCTGGCTGTTCTCTCTGTGCCTACTAGAATAGTTTCCCCCACATAAACGCATAGCTCACCTCCTCACTTCTATCAGCTTCCTGATGTTCTCAAATGTTCTCTTAGTAGAAAAGCTTTCCTGACCAAACTACAGACAATTATGTCTTCATTCCCACTCCCTTTCTCTCCTATCCTGGTCTCTTGTTCTCCTTAACTGCATTTCTCAAACTTCAGTGTGCACACCGAATCACCTGGGGAGCCTATTAAAATGTAGATTATGATTCACTGGGTCTGGGGTAAGGCCTGAGATTCTGCATTTCTAACAAGTGCCCATTTGACGTCAATCTATAGACTGCACTATGGAACACCTGACAGTATCGAGATTGTATCTATTTTTCTTCTTTATTAGCTCATTATTATTCTCTTCCAGTCAGAGTACACGTTTCATGAATGGAGAGATTACCTTATTTGATTTATTATTCTCAGCACCCCGTATGATGCCCACTACACAAAAATTACTCAATAAATACTTACCAAGTGAATAAATTACCTATGTTGTTGGAAATCCATACTGGAATTTGAAATGCATTTTCCATTACAAACATTATTGTTACATTTAGGTACTTTATAGGTTAAATAGATTTCTGTGCCCTCGCTTAACAAGCTTCCTACCATGTGTAAAGTGGCTTAAGTAGGAGCATAAACCCATAATTATGTTCAGAGTTCAACAAACTTATAAACAGATCATTGGAGCCCAATCTTTTTACAGAGTTACAGAGTGAGGCTGAACATACCAGAGAAAGCTAGAGAACAAACACCAATAAATGATTATATAGGAACTAAGCTATGCATATGTGCTGAGGGAACCAAAAATTACAGGTCATAAAAAGAAATAAGCCTGATACAATTACTTGAAGATAAACGCTGACATAGCAATTTTAGTGTCCCAGATTGACAAAACAAAACCAAACAAAACCAAACAAAAGCAAAACAAAACAAGAATGCTTGCATATCTTTTTTCCAGTTTCCAATGTCATGAAATGGAACTCTGATGAGGACTCAGAAACCCCAGGGGACACACGAGACACACTGTCCCTAGATTCTGTGACCTCTTTTAACCCAAACGCTACTTATGCCTTCTATTGAATTATCAGTGTGCTCCCCAGGGTGTGATATTACCAGTGTGGTTTATTTCTACTTGATATAAAATAAAAATCAACTTTACTTCAAGAACCAGTCACCAGGCTTTAATACTTCAATCATTTGATCTCTGAAAAATAGACAAGGCAAAAATACAAACAACGCCCCCCCAACCCCCACCACCCCCTCCTGCGCCCCCAAGATGTTTTTAATTCTGCCTAATTACAGAACTAGCACAGCCAAGTTTTCTGGTTCCTTTCCCGAGATCCAAAGCCAACATTAACACTGCCACGAGATTTTATGCATACCTTCCATTAACAGATGAATAAAAAGTGAAGTAAAATAAACTGAAAGTATTCAGGAAAAACAAGTCAAAGCTGGGCTAAATGAAGAAACATTCCTTCCCAAGTCTGCTTTTGGTAGTCAGGGTCTATTTTTCTTTTTCCTGAACCAAACATGGAAGAGCTCTTAAAATTGTTTTCCAAAGGGATGGGGGGGGGGGGGCAGGAGGACCATGTGCATTCCTGTGGTTTCAGCGATTTGCATCGGCATATTTGAAGAATACTGTTCAAATGATAGAGGATTCACTGAGACAGAATCCTCACGTACCTAGTGTTAGTTGGTACTCAGGTACCCCACCCTGATCCCCTCTTCAGGAACAACACACCCATCCCTGCTGCTGGGAGTATCGGTTGTTGCTGGTATTCCTTACTAGGAATTTGGCCCCAGAAATACTCTTTCAAGGTCTCCCTTTCACCCCACTAGGCAGCCCCCAAATGGGCAATGACTGGCTGGTTCAAGAATACAAAGGCCATCCCTCTCCTTGCCAATCCGGACAGCCTGCAGAGTCAGCCCCACTCTCAGGCTCCCTCTATTACAGTCAAATGACCCTTCAGCCTCTTCCACCGTCTACTCCCTTGTACCTTTTTTTGTCATAGATGTAGCTCCGGAGAACACACCCCAATATACTTTTGTCATCCCGCACTCCGAATCAGAGTCCATTTCCAAGGAACCTGCTCTAAGGCATTTTGCATAGTAAATAACACTAAAGCTTATTCCTATTTTCATAACTGCAGCCGATTTTCCCTTATATCCAGAGATCACCTCACTGTTGTGCTTTTGAACAAATGGCTGCCGCCAAACAGCATGTGATCGGGCATACTTACGGGCTCCGACAGTGCTCAGTCCAGGAGCCGGGCCAGGCTGCTTTGCCCTCAGCTCTTGAAGTAAGTGGGTTACCGCCTTCCAATCAGAGCTCAGATCTTCCAGCTTTCTCTTGAAAAGAAAAGCATACGTGTTATTTATTTCATTAACGTCTTGAAGATAACTCATGTTGTTATGAATTCATTTTGTGAATACATTATTGTATTTCTACTGTATTTTACTTCTAAATTAATTTTTCTAGGTACAGCTCCTTTCAAAGGTATTATAATTATTTTAGCCAACCGCCCTACAAATCCAGGCACAATTTCATTTAAAGGAAGTAGAGCTCAAACCTTAATGAATAGAAAACAAACGCAGACAAAAAACATTGTCATCTCAGCAACTGTCTTGACCCTCTTGAAGAGTATCTAGTGTGGTTGCATAGAAGAATTATCCAGAGAACATTAAAAAATATCGTCATGTCCTGGCTCACCCCAGATCAATTATATTAGCACCTCTCAAAGGGAGAGGCTGGGGTACACATGGGGATAGGACACTCAGTTCACTTCAAGGAAGGACTCTTGTCCCAAATGGTGGAAAAGATGGCAGAGTGGTCCTTCAGGGACTATCTCAGCTGCAGAGCAAGCCCTTCCCAGGGCAGCCCTCATTCAATGACCAAGGTGAGGGTATAAAGGCTCGGCCCATTTTGCTCAGAGCAGGACAATTCTGAAGTGTCATTTCAGCTGCAGGGCTCCCCATGGAGTCACCAAGCCTGTATGTGACCAGCAGCGTGCTGGTATAACAACTGACTCTCTGGAAATAAAAAATCCTAATTTTCGTGTTTGCCAATTTCTGGGGTGGCAATACTCCCACCATAGCCAGTTTCCCTTGACCCAGATGGCAAGTGGCTCACAAAAAGCCTGAAAATTTGACAAAAGACCCTGATGAGCAGATAGGAGGTGAGTCCAGTACACCAGTGGTCAGCCATATGGTTAGTTATTGCCAGTGGAATGTGAACAGAAGTAATAGATGTCAGGTCTGGGCTGAGGCTTTTAAAGAATCTGTGAGGCTTCTCTACCCTTTCTGCTGGCTAGAAGCAAAGGAGTCTAAGGTCCTAGGGAAAACTTTTTCAGTGGACTGGGGGGGGAGGGGAGTGGTGGTAGAGAATTAGTCCTAATGCCCTGGAGCAGCAGTTCTCATACTTTAGGATCATCAGAGTCCCCTGGAGGCTGTGTGAAACCACTGAGAGCTGGGCCCCAGCCCCAGAGTTCTAGATTCAGTAGATCTTGGGTGGGACCCAAGAACTTGCACTGCTTACAATTTTCTAGTTGATGCTGTTGCTGATTGTCCAGAACCAAAGCCTACGGTGATCATTATACCTAATGAGTTATCTAAGCATTGACAATCGACTGGATATGCACCATCCTTGAAAGAAATAAGAAAATAGGTCCTTAAGTCATTTTCTGTAGCACTTAATTCTCTTAAGAAATCCCACTTAAGGGGCGCCTCAGTGGCTCAGTCGTTAAGCACCTGCCTTCGGCTCAGGTCATGATCCCAGGGTCCTGGGATTGAGCCCTGCATCGGGCTCCCTGCTCGGCGGGAAGCCTGCTTCTCCCTCTCCCACTCCCCCTGCTTGTGTTCCCTCTCTCGCTGTGTCTATCTCTGTCAAATAAATAAATAAGATCTTAAAAAAAAAAAAAAAAGAAATCCCATTTAACAAAAGCTGCCAAGGGAATAAGTCCTAAAACAAATACTAAAAATTCATCACTTCCTAATTTATATCATCTCTGCTCTTGAGGTTCCTTATGTCTATTGTGTCTGACATGACAGCAAACCAGGGCTTTTAATTTTTTTTAGTCCACAGTGCATGTTGTGAAACATTTATTATCACATCAATGAATATAACTCTTTATTTATTGAAACATAAGTCTCGAATCCAAAAGGAAACAAACAATACCTCTGATCAGTGAGGAATACTACCATTGAAAGTCAAGTCATGTGGAAGATATTTTTCCATTCTGATCTCAGAGCTAAACGCTGAGAATTAAATATTATAAAAAAGCTAATGAATTAATACAGATTTGGTCTCCTGTTTCCCTTGCAAAGTTGCAGTGACTTCACAAGGACAGAATATTAAGAATAACCATGCTGATAACATAAAGTAGCAACAGATAATAGGGAGGAGATAATAAACATAAAAGTAGATATTGAGAAAATGTAGAGGTCTTGGTCATTTCTGGAAGGGCTAACAGGGCAACATACGGTGAGGTCTCATCATACATCATTTAACTTACAGGAAGTCACCTACATGTGCTGAGAGAAAGAGACTGCACGATTACAGACTGATTTCAATACTGCTGGCATCTGCCCTTGCTTTCACTCAATGAGCATATGGCTCCAGAGTGGCCAAGGAGAGACGGGAGCTTTCTGTTCCTACAGTAGCCTTAGGTTCAACTTTCTTCTCATAGTGTAAGCCTCTCACTGCATTGAGTTTGCTTCTAATATTTAAAGATATGTATTTATCTTACAATCTGGCTTCTAAAAGCAAACTAACTATTTCATCTGGCTCTCAATTGTATTAAACTTCATATTCCATGTGCATCAGTGCATAACAAAACAGAATGGTAACTGACATTTATAACGATGCTCCTGAAAATAAAGAAAAGCTTCAATTCCATCGTGTTTTAGAATTAGAAGTCCCGGATTTCAGTCTTAACTCATTGCTACGGCTTACATGATCATTGGCAAATCGGATAGGTCACTCAGATTTATCATCCTTGAAACGTGGATATAACACCACCACCTGACTCATAGCTTTGTTGGAGAAACTAAATGAGATATTTGATGAGAAAAGAACTCCGTGAACTGCAAAGTACTATCAAATTGTTGTTTAGTTATTATGCACTACTTAATGAAGCAAAACAGAAGATGGTCAATAAAAATTTGCATTAAAATATTAAAATAAAAATATTTCAATGCATAAAGGACAAGGTTTTGGTTATCCTAAAAATAACATGTTTATATATTCAGTTCCCTTTTATTAATATATACATTCGGAACAGTCTATTCATTTATTCGAATGTTATCTTGCCCACTGTTATTTTCAGATGGGTAAATTTCAATGGGTATAATTTCAAATGCAGAAATTTAAAAAAATGAAGGAGTGCCCCCGATGTACCACAAACATCTGAGGACCCTGTTCGGTGTCAAAAATGCAGTAAGCTCAGAATTGTATATTCCCCAAACTTTCGTAATGATTAGCAATAGATTTTGATTCAGCTGGTGACAAAAATATTCTCTCAACTTCTTTAAGTCTCGCACGTACTTCAGAGTTGAATTCGATGATCTATATATTACAGAAGTTTTGTTTTTTGGTCTGGTTTGGTTTTGCTTTTTGGTCCTCTGGCAAGTGCCCAAATTTTCTACTCTCCCATCTTTGCTATCAGGCCGTCAACTCCTTTCAGGTAGGAAAACACGTTTGGTTGCAGCGAGTAATGCAGCGTTCCTCACATAACGAACTTGAAGTAGGGCTCAGTACAAATCTATAGAAGGTAATGATTTCTTCACCATGTTAATACTCTTTAACCAGATTTAAGGGAATGAAATATATGTCTAAATTTCAACATCTTTAAATATAAAATGAGTGGGGATAATAATGATCAAGTCCCATTCCTGGATTAGATTTCCAGAATTTGAAAATTTTGAACATGCTAAGTCAATTGCAGACCCCAGGCTTTCCCCACGAGAGCCCCTCAAAAATCGGCCATCGTAGGAGATTCCTATTTTACCCAGAGGGAGAAACTTGGAGAACATTTTTTAAAAATGGTAAACTGAGTTTCATTAGAGGGGACCTTTGCAGCTGAGCATTATGTTCCATGGTATAAAAGCTGCTTGTATATAATCACTAAATGTTAAGACAATTATCTCAAACAATGTGAAATTTATTCTTTACCAAGAGCAGAAAATAAGCATAAGAAAAAAATGATTTCTGAGTATAGCTTTCTTTTTTAAATTTAAAACAGAATACAGTTTTAAACTCCATGCGAGTTTGGGATTTTCCAAATTTAAAAATCTTACATGTTTCTCCTGTGTCAGTATCTGGCAAGAAATTAATATCGGCCACATAAATAACTGAATCCACCCACGGCTCTATGTACACAGACATGCATGTGAATGTTGTAACTGAGACATATATGTCTCTATGTCTATCTTTATGAATGCAGTTAATACAACTGGGGGCCAGGAGTGAAATTCAAATCTCTAAATGCTTGCCCAGTTCCAGCACAAGCTACTGAGTAAGCCTCAAGTGAGACCTTCCCTCCAAGTATTTCCTCAGACATGAGTTGACTCATATTATTAGAGCCCTCATAATGTCTCTTCTGTCTTGTTTGTATTATTGTGAACAAAAAAAGCTGCATAGTAGCTTGCAGTAACCTCAAGAGATGGGAATCTGGGATGCTTATAGAAGTCACCTGACAGTATTGGTTAATAATAATTTTTTAAAAGGTCAAGAAGGTTAGTAAACCATTAGCAATGATTCCTAGGGTATAACCTCACACTTACCAGTGGTGATGGCCCTTGTAAACAAATCTTTTAAAGACAGTTTTAAAAAGCAAAATAATAAGTGACTCTGATGGGGTGATAAATAATACATATCTAAGAAAAATGAAAAGATTCTCTTCTCTCCTAATATCTTGTGAATGGGCAGTGAGCTTGGGGATAAAAAGTCCAGCGATAACACTGAGGACATAAAAAATGGCCCTTTTGGTAATTCGCAGCTAGCTAGGCGTGATGGCCCTGACTGAACATAAATAACAGTCATGGAATATAAACTACACACAGACAACGCCACCCCAGGGCCATGTGTCAACAATACAGAGATGAGGCCACTCTGCCACCACAAAAAGGACTAATATAAAGCACTGCTACTTCAACAGTCACAGCTCTGTCCCACTTCAATCCCCTCACCTTCTAGATAAAAATCATTATTAAAGATACCCAATCACCACACTGACTCTGTTGACAGCATCTAATCCAAATGGGCTTCCATTTCCCTAATCCCTCTTGAGAATCATCTAGCCAACCGAACCCCATAAGCAGCTCTTTCTAACCCCCTCTTACTGAGATGCCCCACAGTCTCCCTGGAAAGATTTCTCCCTTGCTGCAGTAAGCTAAAAATCCTAACTTTTTCATTATAGGTATGTTCCTAGTAGTCTTCAGATGGACAGGTTTAATGGCATCATACGGGAATTCAAACTGTGCCTTCCATTTTGCAAATAACTTAGAAGGAAGATGGTGAGCTCTAGAATTCTGGAATATACATATGAAGAGTGTGAGTGAACCTGTTTCATAAAATATAACACGGCAAAAGCAATATTTCTCAAAAGTGAGTTATTCTGTAAAATGAGATTTAAAAGATGGAAATGCTGTTCAATTAAGAAATTAAATATAATCCGACATTTGCAATCTCATCCTCATTCCTAAATGTTCATAAGTTGCTCAAAAATCTATTATAAATCTTATTTTCCCTGCGGGAAGGTGGGGCTCTCCATATTTTCAAGCATATATAATTAGCATTTATTCAGCATCTCACAGTCAAAGACTTTTCCTCAGTTGTAAACCTAACATATGTTTAAAAAATGAAATTCTGAAAAAAAGAAAGTCTGCTACTCATGTATTAATAAATTATCAAATATCTCCAATATTGTTACTTTCTTTCTGTATTCTTCTCCCAACTTTTTCTATAAGCACTGACATGGAAATTATGTTCACCAAATGCGTGAGTCAAAATGGACCTATTCATTTCGGGGGGACAGACTTAGGACTGTTATCTCTCTACTGATTTCTGATGTTATAAAAAACATTGCACCAGATAAACTAGATCATGTGCCTGACAGAGCATGTATGAAAGCCAAATATTGTTATAAATGTAATATTTCGTTAGGCAAGATTTTGACCAATAAGACACACCATTCAACCTGCTATACCATCTAAAAATCTTCAGACACACATCTGTCGCAATGTATTAAAAATTATCAGGCAAACAAATAAACCCTAAGGAAGTTCTTGGAAATGTTATGATGTTGATATTAGCAGTAGAACAAACTTGCTGGGAAAAAACAAGCTTAATCTAGTTAATTAACAACAAAACAGCTGGGAAAATGAAACATCCCTGGTTGTGACTGACTTTAATTGAAAATGACTAATGATGCTGTCATTCTGCAGCTACTATTTGAGGAAATGATGCCTGGAAGATTATAACTGCCCTCTTGACCATTCGTCTATGGCAATTCTTTTGTGTTAAAGGTTGGGGTGGAACATTGCGGCCAAATCCAGAAGGCCCTGAACACCTTACATTTTCTGTTACATTTAAAAAGGAATTCAAGAACATTAGTAAAATATATCATTAGGTTCATGGTAACCAGATTTTGTTTTTATAATCTAAAAAGTTAGCAAAGCAAACCAGCTGGCTTCATCTCATCACTTCAGCAAGTAACCAAGACATTTTAAATTTCATTGATGCTCTCACTTCTGATATACAGAAGTTGATATAAGTATTCCAAAATACATACACACATTGAAAACATTTTAATAGAAAGAGTAGGGCTGCACATTGAGTTAAAGAATGAGTATCAATAGAAGAAAATGTCTTCTAACTGCTTTAGTTCGAGAGAGTTAAAAAAAAACACCTTGAAAACCAAATAACTGCCTTTTTTTTTTTTTAGTAGTTGTCAATATTGTTGTTACTGATGGCAGTTGTAATTGCTGCTTTTAAACTGCAAAATTACTCTGTGGAAAGTGGAATGTATTAAAAAAGATTCCATCAGCAGCATTATCATAAAATATTATTATCAAAGGGATAACTTAAGCAAAATGTTTAACAATTTATCTAATTTATCTGACTCATCTTCAATTTCTGAAGATGAAGGAACCAGATACAAATCAAATGAAAGAAAACTGTGCATGTGTGTGTGTGTGTGTGTGTGTGTGTGTGTGCGTGAGCATGTGTAGGGGGGAGAAAGAGGAGATAGAAAGCAAAACAAGAATGCTTATTTCTTCAGTCACATTATTATAAAAATTTTCCAGTAATTTGGCATCAGAGATCTAGTGCTACGTTTATGTCATTAGTAGAACTGTCTCGTAACAATATATTTGACCTTTAACGGGAAATTCTCAAAGAAAATAAGGAAGTGGGTTAGTTGGGGATGACAAAAAAGGAAACTAAAAATTTACTATCTTTGAATGTTAAAGGAATCCTAGAGAAGTTGATGAAGTGAAGGAAAAGGGGAAAAAAAACTCAACAGGGATGAGGCCAGCTCCCAAAGAGAACTCAGCTTGGGAGGTGAGCACAGGAGCTGGACAGACAGGCTGTCTGATGCAGCGTGTGGAGGCGCCAATAAACAGTTTCCTAAGAAACAGAATCATGCTCTGCTACGTCCTCAATTAGAACGTCTGTAAGCGGAGGATATACTAATTATCCATTTAAACACTAGATCTTATGTATGTGTGTACGTATATGTATATATCACTTTCTTCTCCATAACTTATCATTTCCAAATGAATCTTCCCCCCAAAACAAAACCAAACTTTTTTCATGAAAATATGCTACAGGCTACTCAGACCCCTTTCCCTTCTATGAAGGGGTGAGAAACCTGGATGTTAAGGAGAAAAGGCGTTAGGAATAGCACAATTTTTAAACCTGGATATATAAAATGAAAATTGAAAGGGGCTTTATGTATGTATTTTCAGAGCAATGGATCACCCGTCAGAAAAATCATCCCCTGACCTTGAAAAAGAGGTTTTTGATCCATGCAGAGATTTAAACAGTCTCTACAGCTTGTCGTCTTGCTGTGCTGGATTCCATATTCTGAACTATGAGGTGGTTTCTGAGCCTCTAGTGTTTCAGGCTCCCACAAACCCCAGCTCATGTTCAGGTGTTTCCAAGGTCATGGTCCATATGAAAAGTTGCATGTGAATCAACTATTTCTCCACACCCCCACTCTCCCAAGTCAATCTTGCCCTTCTGCCTCTATCAACTTGATAGGTTGATTCTCCTCGAAACCCAAGGGATAAATGGTAGAACCGGAATGAGTTTTCACTTAAGTTCTACGTCTCCAAAATGAGCTGACTTAAAAGGAAATGTGGAAGGAGAGAGAGAGACCAGAAGGAAAGAGAGTGCTCACTCTACAAAATGGTTTTAAGGAATGCAGATGAGAAGGAAAGTTAGCACCTCCTTGCTCTTCCTTTTATTTCAGAAAGCTAATTCCCCTTTTATAGCAGTAATGCGCAGGCAGAAAGTAGATAATGCTCACTAAGACGGTTCTGATCTCCAAGTGGCCCAGGAGTTGAAGGCTTGAGTGGGAGGTGTGATGTTAGCATCAACTGCTTGGATTGTTTACATATAATTAAGATAAAAATTTTCTCGTTGACTTTCAATTAAGAATTTTCCCTCTGTTGTTTTTTTTAACAAATGCAGAGAAGTGAAAGACAATTTGAATGCCTATCTGTAATGTGTAACAATCGTGCCAAACCTTGCATCAAGTCTTTGAGAAGCAAGCAAGAGTAGACAGAGCAGACCTCTGGAATGGTCCGTTTGTTTGTTCCATTCCTTACTAGGAGAGTCACTCTGTGAACCAAGGAAAGTGTCTGCTTAGGGACCGGCTTTCGTCAGAGCAGCAGCAGAAACCCTGAAATTTGCTGCTTTTGGGACCTTCTCCGGCTCTTCAATCTAAATACTGAACACAGTGTTGCTCCATGAAAATTATTATACCAGCCTTGGAACTGGATGCAAATGATGATGATTATTTATTATTATTATTATTATCTGGATATTAGGAATGGTGACAAGGTATTCCTGAATAAATGTCTATCAGTTTCTACACACAAATCTGTGCCTTTTAGCATCCGGTGTTTGGACACTGCATGTTTAGACTAAAACTTTACATTTACCTAAGGAAAGGCCCCTTGTAAACTCAAAGAAAAACAAACAATTTTCTAGAAATGAAGCTTGGGCCAAGCATAATCAGTGACCTTAGAGACAGAGTCTAAGTCATGGTAATGTTGTTTGCAAGGACAAACTAGTTCTGTATAATGAGGTTATTGACCTGTACTGTTTTAGAGCAGTTTTAAACATGAGGGCGAGGCTCACTAAATCTCAGCCTGCAATGTTAGCCAGAGAAACCGGGACTGATCAATAAACAGCCACCATTCCAGGCTCTCGGGAACCTCCATCATAATGCGACCCATTATAATTTTGGTCAGGTAGAGAAAATAAGGTAACCTATACCTAACGTCTATTTATCATTGGACTCTCATTTGCAAATGGAAGCCATTGATTAGCTATTTTTCGAAAACTGAGCTGGCTCTCCATTTCTCTCCTCGTGTAATAGCCTGTGAATAAATGTGTCCCAGACTTCAAAATGTACATGAGGAAAGGAAAGAAGGAGAAAGCTTTCTCCCTGGCCAGCTTTTTACCAAAGAGAGAAGCAATTACAGACATTTCACTAAAAATTCTTGACCCAATAAAGTACTAGAGCCTGAATGCCAATTTTCCTCTTTCATAAGAAAAGAGTGTCACAGAGAAAAGAAAGGTCACGGACCATATTGTGATTCTTTACAGCTGTTGGAGACAGACAGTATGATGCAGTAGCTTGATTTGAATTAAGCCAAACAATATGAAAAGCATCAAGGCTGGCAAGCAAAGCAATAAAGCCTCAAAGAATTTAATCTACCTTGAAGGTGGGACCACTTTCTGTATTGATGGCAGCACACCAGGACAGAAATGAGTCCTTTAATGCAATGACTCGTTAATAGCCTTAAGATCACAATATATAAATAGGATATGTTGATCAAAAAGACAGCTCAGCCTCTGCTATTGCGGTATGGACAATATTTCTTTACAAGTTATTTCATTGATTATAAATAGACCACGTCAATGGCGAATGTACAACAGGGGAAGCATAACCCATTATGAGGTAATGGATATTGCTAGAGGTTGCTTCATTACCTTCACTGGCTGAGTGGCTGGTTTTTCCTTGTACAAATGCTGCCCTTTAGACAAAATCCCTTCTACATCCGGCTGTTTAGCTTGAACTGCTACTTCAATTTCCTGGGGAAAGGAACACATACAGTGCAGATTAACTTCACAGTTGGCAATAAAATTACTAAATTTAAATATACCCTTGGAGACTCCACATGTATTGAGGATCAATTTCTGCATGGTACATCGGGGCACAAAAAGTAGCTTTGGTGCAGAGAAAAGAAATAGAGGCCGTTGTGGAACATAGTAAAGTTGAAAATATTTATCCCAAATCTCCTTGAATTCTACTCCAATACTATTAAATAGAAACACAGACACTAACTTTGTTTTTCAAAAAAATAAATCTCAAATGCAATAATGAGAAATAGGATTTACGAATATGATTAATATGGATAAGTGCTATCGTTAGCTCCAATAATCCCAGTAATCCTAATGTTCATTTTACTTTACAAACTTCTTATTTTAACAGGATTCTTTTGGGCTTTGGATCCAAAATTTAGCTTTGAAATAAAACCAAGTAATTCTTACCACATCACTGTCAAGATTAAGTTTCTTTCCGAAGAGTAAACACTTAAAGCACCATGTCAAGGCTTATTAATTATTAAGCAGTCAAATTAAATAGGCCTTTTGAGGAACGATTTATTTAAAAAAGTTTGTTTTCCCTTAGTCTAGAGAAGACTGAAGAATGACGAAACAAACAAACAAACAAAAACCTCTTTAGATATGAATATAAAGTATTTTGTTATTGGCTACTGTCTGGCTGGCTTGAAGAGAGAACAAAACAAATGTGCATACATTGAAGCTGAAGGAAGTGAAGTTAAATATTACAGAAGACTTTTTGGTTGAAACACTTGTTAAACACTAGGATGGAATATCGATTAATCGATGTCAGGCGTCAGTCACGGCCTGGGCAATCTTCCCCAGATAGCAACTCCTGATTAACCCATATCTCCCTTCCTCCCTCCCCTACCCTGGAGCCTCCCAGCACTGCTGTGTGTATGCGTCTTCATGCCACTGCTTCCTTTATATACTCCATTTGTATCTTTCTCTCTCAGCCCATCAGGGCAGGGAGTCCTCTGAACCCAAATTACTGTAACTTATAGGGCACAATAGGGTGTTTTACAGTTTATGCATGTTCGGCACATACTCGTGAAAGGGATTATTTCTTTAGCTCTCATTATAATAAATACCAGTGGAAGGTGGGCACTTGAGTTAAAAGTGTCTATAACATTAAGACTAGCCCTGTGCCTTGATGAGTATGCGTGCAACGCGAACATGCGCACACCACCTTTAGGAACAATAATTACGGAGGAAAACAGGACCTAAAATTATAAGAACTTTCTGAATGATAAAAAAAATTCTAAAAGTTATTTAAAAAAAATCTTGTGAACTTGTAATGAGTTCAAATTCAGCGTGGACTTTGTGAGAATTGAGTATTTCTTCCTTGAAAACTGCTTATAAGCGCACCCAGTATAAATTCTATACCTTCCGAAAATTATCACAAATAGTCAATAATTCTGCCGATGTATCAGGTATGCAGCCAAATGATGAACACTAACGTTTTTCTCTCCCTGCCCCTCTTCTGCAATCCCAAATAAATAGTTCTAAAGATCGCAATGCACTGATGCTACTATTCAGAAGAGTTAGGAGACTGCATTTTTTATCACAAGGAATTCCCTTAGGAAATAAACACATTCTAATTCATGCAATTTTCATTGGCAAATGAACATGAACAGCAGCAAGTCTGACATTAGGGCAGCCCAGATATTACTCAGAGCCGAATTTGAAGCAGGTGCTTGCTAGATGAACTGAGGAAAAGTTGGCACGCCTTGTGAAATGTCCCTGGTTTGCACCTGCAGAAGGTAAGATATTTCCTCTTCAGGCCATCAAGTTAGCCCCAGATTTAGTCCTCTGATGAATGAGCACTGCAAAGTCACATCATTTCCCTTTATAGAAATGTTTCCTATTAGCATGTCCTTCTATCACCACTAATGTCATCTCTTTGTCCTTCAGTGAAATAATGAAGAGTTTAAGTAACTGGATGAGATTTACCCTTAGTCCCACAGAAATAGAGCAATGGCAAAAGAATCACATTCAGCTCTAAATTCTTTGTTGTTATTTCTTGGCAATGTTTTGGAGAACCTGATATCTAATTACATGTACCTTTGATAAATCACTTCACAAAGGCCATTTGTGAAAATAAAATTCTACAATTTACCTCACTACATTTATTTGCGGTGTGAATTTATTAAATAAAATGTAGGTCAGTTGTTCAGGGTCAAATATTATTGCTTGAAGGGTCAGCTGTAGTAAATCCAGTTAAATTCACTTAAAATACTCTTTAGCGTATTTTTCTTTAGTGTGAGAAAAAATGGAACTATAAGCGAATTAAATTAAAAAAAGATTTGGTATCTCTCCATGCAATGAAAGCTTGACACAGAGAAGTTGAAAAGCACAGCAGAGCAAACAACCCCAGCCGAAGCACGGGACTACACAAAAGTAAAAAATGCTGCTACAATCCCTAGCTGTGCTGAAAATGTCAAGAAACTGCTATAATGATATTAACTGCTGTAATAATATTTACAAACCAGAGTTGCTAACAGTTTACTATGTGTCAAACAATGTGTGTTTCATACATTTTTTCCCTCATACTTAACACTCCCACAAAAAGGGTATTATCTAATTTTACAGATGCTGAGACTGAGGGAAATTGGGTCAGTTGTCCAAAACCACATGGTCTGCAAGTGGCAGAGTTGAGATTATAACCAGGAAATGTATGCCACTAAATGTCCACTCTACCCGTCCCTCGGCTGTTTATATCGTGTGTGTACGCGCTCCAAACTTGGCAGTCGCCTCTCTTAATACCATGCTATTTTTTTCCTCTTCCTCTTTAACTCCAGTACATTCTGTAATAACCTTCTAGGGTGTAAGTGAGAGAAAATCCGGTCTCTTCCCATAGAAAAGAAATAAATTCTCACATAGCCTTTAAAATGCACCAAGGGTGTCTCTTTGTGGGTTTATGATTGCCAAACTGATGCTATCCAGGTCAGAGAATTGGTTTGAGTAAACCTTTTATCTCACGAATGGCCTTACATCTTTATATGATTTAAGATAAGGTGAAGGAGGTCACCACTAAAATGGAAACATAGCTAATTATAGTGGCCAGTTTTTGTAAGTAGAAAGTGTTCGACTTCAAAGAACATTCAGACAAGAAAGTCTTGATAGAATTTCAACCAAAAAAAAAAAAAACAAAAAAACCCACCTAACCTCTAATAATAGCACCTTCCCATTTAGGTTTTTTTTTTTTTTTCCTCTGCCTTATTCTTAATATATCCCCTACAGTGTAAGATTGTTCACCAGGAGTCAAGACCCTTATGATGTGACTAGAGTTTGATTTCCTCATTTCACAGAACTGACAGCTCACTACAGTCTCATGCATAATTTTAAGAAAATAATTTGTAGTAATTAGAGAATAGAGAGTAATCCTTCATTAATAATCACTAGGAGAATATCATGGTGTATTTTAAAATCTAGCCCTCACAGGTTTTCCAAATGGAGTGACAGTCTAAGCACCTTCAGTCTTAGTTATTTCTTATGAAACAGTATTACTCTTATTGGGGAGTTGTTGGTCTGACAGGCCACAAATCAAAGGTCAGTGAAGAAAAAAGACAACACCTGTGAGGGGGAAAGCAGCAATTCCAATGCAAATTAACGCACACTTACATTTGCTAAAAATTGACGTCACTATTACATTTCTCATTTCATATTAAGCTGATTATACACATTTGTTTTTTTTTAACTAGAAAGTTGCCCCAAGGAAAGTGTAACAGAGAGGCATTTTGCCTCGTTTTATTTTTTTAATTTTTAATCGTGTCTCCATCATTTTACCTATTGCTAGCCTCATAACACATGAATAATATGTATATATGGTATGCTATCTATCACCATGTAAGGAGGATATAAACAGCCTCTCACATATGTTCCAACATTCACTCATTCTTTGTTCATTTGACAAACATGGAATGAGTATTTACTCTATTTCAAAGTCTTGGCTGGGAACTGAATACTACAGGGCATAACGTAGTCCTTTGTGAAGGATAAAGAGAAACGATCACATATTAAACTTACAAGGCAACAAGTAGAACAGCCAGCAAAGTGCAAAGTCCAGGGGGGCATAGAGAAGGAATTGATGAGTTCTGAGTTGAGGGACGAGAGGGTGGGGGCCGGGCTCACAGCTGAAGAAAGGCTTGAGCAAAGGCTTGGAACACAGAGAGCTCACGCACCTGGCTGACAAAAGGAATAGATGATATAAAGTACTGCAAGAGGGAATCTGGGATCTGCAAAGATAGGAGCCAGAGGCAGGATGGTGATCCCATGCCGGGGCAATGGGAAGAAATGGTACAGGAATAGAAGGCAAGAGCCAGGAAATAAGGATCTCTTACACTACTCTCAGAACCTTAGTGGAGACCCCACAAAAGGGTTTTGAATGAGGGAATCACACTTTGCATTTGAATGGATGTTCTAAAATGAATGTATATGAATATATGAATAGAGAGATAAAAGACCTACTACTAATGCATGGTTTTTCATTCAAATAAGCTGGTGTGAATGAGATATGTATGCTGCTACTGAAAAAAAAAAAAGCTCGAGTAAAAATGTCAACTTTTTCCTTAGCAAACTTAAGTGACCATTACCTTAGTTTTCTAATTTATAGAGTATTTCCTGCCATTTGGCTATTTTGTCAATCCCCACAATCAACAATTTTTCTATGAACTCTAAGATATCATGGATTCTAAGAACGACTATTATTTTATGAACTGCTAAGAAGGTTAAAAAATCAGATTTTGTAGACACTATTATGAGATATATCTCAATTTCAGAGAAGCTGAAATGTAAAAAAGTGCATTTTTGAAACCACGGAAATTCTAAGATGTTGGTGGATACTACAACTGGTTTATTACTTCATTATTATTTGCTCACTCTACAAACATGGCTACGCTGTGAATGAATACACTTTCCTCCCCACTGACTTTGGTCTTTACCATGTGCCTTACTTTGATCCATGAACTGTGAGCAGAAGAGACTGTATGACAGCTGTGAGCTGGGTCTTTAAAGACAATTCAAGATCAGCTAGTACCCTCAGTTCCGGTCTTCTACCATGAGAGAAAAATGTACCATATATGAGTGGCTCTTTCAGCCTGGGTTCTGCAATAAGAAGACATTTGAAGCAGATCCACAATTTATTATAAGGAAACCTGAACGTGATCCGCAGTGTGAAGTAAAGATGCAGCTGATCTACAGACACATGAGTAACAAATGTTTGTTTTTAGAAGTCACTGAGATTTGGGGCTATTTGTTGCTGCAGCAAGAGCTAACAATTACAACATTATAGTGAAACAGTCAAACAAACAAAAAAACATATGGGTTCCTGGGATGAAAAACCAAAGTAAGCCTTTAAAATAAATGTACACCGGGCACACATTTCGGCTGTACCATCTCTCATTCCACATGCAAACTGCTTGCTAAAAAGGATAGCAAGGAAAGAAAAATGAAATGGAATCAATATTGTGTTAGAGCCTGACTTCTCTGGCCTAGATTGTCAGGCAGACTCTGACAAATGAAGGCTGATGGTTGGAAAAACACAACATTGTGCAGTTGCGTTTCTCTTTCCCCTCATACTGGGTGACTGTTCTTTTATTTATCTACAATTAGGTTTGTGAGACCACAGCACCGCAGCTCTCCTTCACTGTAACTGCATGCTGTCAAGTACGTGCCAAGCTGATTGACAAAGAATGACAGGTTCTCTCTTTCCATTCTGAGCTAATCAAGGGCAGCCCACCAAAGGGAGGCTTTGTTCTGATTTAGAGATTTATGGATTTCAAAAATAATCTGTCCAAATATACAAAGTATAATGCAGTATTGATTTTTTTTAAAGTGGCAAGTATTATGAAACCAAGAAGATATAATCTACCAAGGTACATACTTGGGCTGTTCAAGGCCAATAAGAGAGTGGACATAGATGTGACCATCAAGTAATGAGACTGATATTCAGAAGCCACACTTAGAAGCCCTCCACTCATGAAGAGGGGGTTTCAGAGTCTTTGGGGCAGAATTATTCTGACGAATGAAATCTTACCAACAAACCCCCAATGTATTAATTCATTCAATAAATACTGACTAAATATAAGAACACTTCTTATGTTATAAATAGCTTAGGCAATGGATATTTAACAGTGAATGAAACAGACAAAATTTTCCTGTTCGCATGAAGCTTGCCTTCTAATGGGGATGACGGACAATAAAATATAAATTATGGTACCTCAGAAGGTGAAAAGTGCTAAAGAGAAAAAAAAAAAGCATCACGTAGAGATAGATTATATGTGTGGGGTAAGGAAAGATGGGAGGGGCACATTTGAGAAGGTGTGGAGGGGAAAGCCTCACTGAGAAGGTGGTCTTTGAATAAAGATTAGTTGGAAGTGAAAGAATGAATCAAGCAGCTATCTCAGGGAAGAGCGATCCATGCAGAGGAAACCATGAGTGCAAAGGCCCAGGAGCAGCAGTGTGTTTGGCATGTTCAGTAAAAAAAAAAAAAAAAAAAAAAAAAAAAAATGAGGAAGCCCAGGTGAGTGGGAGCCTGGTGAGCATGGGGAGAGTAGCAGGAAGCAAGCCAGAGAGGCTGGGAAGGGTAGGCCCTTCAGGGCAACTATCTGAGGACGCTGGCCATTACTCTGAGATTAGGCCCTGTAAGAGGGTTTTCAGCACAGGAGTGATATGATCGGATTTATTTTTTTAACAGATGATTCTGGCTGCTGTGTGAAGATTAAACTGGAGGGATGTAGGGAAGAGACAGTAGTTATAAGCAAATTCTCAAGGGAGTTAGTTGAAGCCACAGTGTTTGGAAGGAAGTACTTGTTTGTGGAAACCTAATATACTTGCTCTGAAACTCTTTATACATACAGTTTTTGAATGAGGACTAAATCTCTGATCTGGTTAAAGCAATACTTTAGCCAGAGTCATTTACTGAAACTGGTGCTCCCCAGGTTTTACTACTTTCCTAAGTCCTTAGGAATAAAGACTGTGGGCTCTTAAGCCCAGCTCCGTAAGTTCTGATCCTGGTATGAAGTGGTTATTTTCAACAGACACCATATGGCCCAAAAATCCCAAAGTACATTCTAAAACCTTTGCTTTCTGATCCTTTTCAGAAAAAGTTAGCCAAACACTGATCTAGAGCAATGGCTGGGCTTGGGATTTGTGGCTCTCAAAACCTTCAGGTGTACTGAAAAAGGATACATGCAGTTATTTTTAAAGATAAAACATGAGAAACATATTTTGCCTTTCATCTCTTCATACAGACTCATTGAGACAGTCAAACAATTTATAGTTCGACCTTAGAGCAGGGCTCAACAAACATTTTCTATAAGAGGCCAGACAGTAAATCCTTAGGCTTCATAGGCCATATGGTTCCTGTCATACCTGACTCTGGCCAGTGTACCGTGAAAGCAAACATAGGCAATGTAAACAAATGAGCATAATTGTGTTCCAATAACACTTTATGTACAAAACCAGGGGGTGGACTGAATTTTGTCCCTTGCACTGTAGTGTGCTGAGTCCTGCTTCAGTGTATTACAGTGTTGTTGGAAGTAATCAGATGAGGGGCAAGAACATCTAGGTTCTAGACTTAGTGATTCATGAGTTGGAGCAAGTCTCTGAGTTTTAGTATTTCAGTGTCTGAGAATTACAGATAGCATTACCTCTCTGCATGAAAAGTTGACCTCTGAAGAACTTTCTAGCTGTTTTCTACATGGAAATCTGACAAAGTTGGAATGTCAACTGTGTTAGTGGGCAACATCGCTACTGCTAAAAAAATAAATAAATAAATAAAGACCTGGCTTGGGAATTCTACTTATGAACTACAAATGTTAAATGGAAAGCCATAGTTTGGGGGAACCCCTAAATGTAGTAACTCTTGTAACTGAGCATGTATCTTTCATGGATCTTGGAAACTCTACCTGTGTCATAAGACATTGGCTCCTGGGGCACATTAGGCTTCCAGGCCAGAGTTGACCCAGCACCTCTATGTGAGTCTCCTTCCTTTGCACCTGACTTGTCATCTGGGAGTGGGCAGATGCCGGGGGGAAAAAAAAAAATTTCTTGTATAGCTCTGTGAATGCTGCACAAACCACTGTGAATTCTACTCCCACTAAAGATAGATGCCCGATCCTGCCTTCCTGGGAAGCTGTGTTTCTGTTCCTGTGCCCTTTGAAGTGAATTTGAAGCTGAAGGTGGTTAATGGGAGCCTCATTCAGTTGCACCTAAGAAGACTCGTTGATGGGCTTTATAATAATCATGTCTAGGACCCACATTTTCTTTCCACAAATTAATTGCTCTAAAATTGGGACACATTTTATAAATGATGGCATGTCACAATCTAACTGACAGCACCTCTTTCTTAGTGACAGATAAAATAATGATGCATATTCTAATCAATGGTGTCTTTGCAGCCGTGAAATACGGTATGTGACCAGGATATTCATAGTAGGTCAGTATCAAATGATTTAGTATATGCAGAAGTAATACTAACTGCTACCACTTATTGGGAATTTACTAAGTACAAACACTCTCCTATGCACTTAACATAAATCATCCTAGTTAATCTCACTCCAGCTCTACTGCAGAGCCTTTCAACACACATTAACTGTCATTTTTTTCAGATTAAAAAACTAGAGTCACAAGAGGTGAGGAAACTTGCCTAAGGCACAAGCTAAGAGATGGTAGATATAAGATTTGAACCCTGGTCTGTCCGAGTCATACCCTGCATGCTTAATTACCATACTATATATTCTATGAATTTAAGTATATTCCATATATACAGTTAGATTTTCCTTGATAATTCACAGGGTTTAGAACCAGAACAAAGTATTTTTGATTAACGTATAATTTTCAAGTAGGGTTTTTCAACCTCAGCATGACTGACATTTTGCTCAGAACAATGATTTGTTGTAGGGAGCTGCCCTTTTATTGTAGGGTGTTTTGCAGCATCCCTGGTCCTGATTCACAAGATGCCAATACCACTTCCTGCTCCCCCAGGTGTGGGAACCAAGAAAGGCTCCAGACACTGACAAATTCCCCTAGAGAATAAAATCAACCCTGGCTGAGAACCACTGAATTATTGAATATATAAATGAGCAAATGAAAGAATGTCTCCTCATGGTCTTCATTTCCAGTGTACATGAAATAGGATAATTTAATATTAATATCCTTTTTCTCCTTTTCCTTGTATGGAACATTGTTTGTAACGCCATCTTTTATATATTTTTTTTCAGATGCACTACCACACACACTATGACTTACACCTCATTTGAACGTGGTTTTGATGAACTCTAACTAAAATTGTAGGTTTCAGTTTCTGGCTGAATTATTCCTGAAAACACTGCTTGAAATACCCAGATGGATTCAGGGACAGTGAAGGCATGTAGAACAGAAGGTAGTCTTGCTATGTCAGAGTTATCTTTTTCTTGCATTGCACATTCACCTTGGCCAGTGATATCTGCATTGCTTTAAACTGATACAGCACAATGCTGAATTTATTATCCATGTTGCAACTGGACATAGTTCTTGAAGTCTTGATAGAGAGTATTTTTTTAATGTAAGTATTATTAAACACTAGAAGTTTCTTTTTAAAATATAAAACAGCAGTTAGGTTAATTTTCAATAAAAGCAAAGAGCAACTCAGTACACCTGAAACTAATATAATAGTGTAGGTCAACTACACTTCGATAAAAAAATTTTCAAAAGAAAAAAGCAATTCATCTCTGACTTCATGATTGACACACTTCAAGCAAAATTAAAGATGTTTCGGTTTTTACTATTAAGCGCCATACCAAAATTATAGTTATTATCTAAAACAACTCTTTCTAAATTCTTCCATAAGCTCAAGCAAACAAATGGATAACTGGATTAAACTTGTGCTTAAAAAAAAAATAGCAAAGACAACAAAAAAAAATCTGAGGTTTCTCTTCTGAATAGCCTTTCCTTAAACATATATGAAAAACAAAGCTAACATGAGGGTTGTTGAAATGAAGGAAAGGAACCCATGATGGAATAAAGCCACTTCTTTCGTTCACATAACATGTCACCCTTCATCTTGAGTCCCAGGGTTCCATTCAGCCTGCCAAACTTAATTTTTATATTCTTTTAACTCTCTTTGATTTCCACCACTCTAGCTAAGTGAACATTTTCATTGGTCTCCTGTAAAGTCAATGATAAGGTTTTGGATAAGGAATTCCGGACCTGTATTTCAGATGCATATAACTGTTAGAGCCCAGAATATACAAAGAACTCATATTAACCTGTAAGAGAAAATGAACAATCCGATTGAAAATTTGGCAAAGTATTTGAAGACAACTCATAGGAGGAAAAATCTGAATGGCCAACAAACTTGAAAAGCTGTTTAACCAGGGATATGCAAATTAAAATACTAAATTCATGTCATTTCCCACTGCTGGTGGAAAGCAATTTACAATGTATAATAAAGATGTGAATACTCTAATGAGTCAGCATTTCTACTAGGTATTGTCACATGGGTTTGTGAGGAGACCTACAAAAAATGTTCTTTCAGCTATGTTTACATTAGCGAAAAACTAGAAACAACCTAATGATCATTCATTTCTAACCTTATAACTCCACTGATTGTTTTGTTCTTATTCAAATCAGACATACCTTTAATAGGCTACTTCTCTTCTCTAAAGCTACTTTAAATACTTGTTCTTATTTTGTACGGTGTCCAAAATTCTGTTTAACTTAGTCATAAGCAAAGTTAATGCTTCTATTCATAACTGACCCATTGAAGATATTAAAGATAATAAAGATAACACTATCTCTAATAAACCTGACTTCAGCTATAATGGCAAAGACAGTATAATATCTCAGATAACATCTGCCTAGTTTTGAGTAAAGCACAGGAGTGTGTGAGTACAATTTTGTATTTGTGCTATCTCTCCAATTATGTAAATCACTAGTACTTATTACTATGCTAATGCTAGAAGATATATTGTAATAAATGTTACCATGAATTATTTATTTTGTGTTCCTTATCACCTACTTCATCAGATAATTTAAAAGAGATGCCTATCTATCCATATTTTCTCTACATGTTATTCACAAAAGTTCTCTCAAATGAATCTTAAAAATTAAAAGTATGCACACAGGTTTTGTAATTTCATGGGTCAATAAGTAGAATTTTAGTTGTACCCTATACATTCTAGTGAGTGCTTCCATATTTTGCCTTTTGAATGCTTAATAGTTATTAATTTCAGGAAAATCAATCTCATTTTAATGACTAGCATGCTACCTAACCAGTTATTATAAATGCAGTTTGCATTTTTAACCTTAAAATTAAAACTGTTATTAAAATGTTAAGAGTTAAATAATTATGGGTGCTTTTATTAACTATAAACTTTGTGCCTTCTTATGATCAGTAATTGCTGAATATTCACTATGTCCAGAGGGGGCAATGAGGTGTTCATAAGTTGGAAGCTATGGCTTCAGAAATATTTGGACATGCAAACTCTTAAGTTTTTAATATATTGATCTGTATACTGAAATTACACAGCAAATTAAATGCATTTACGCTAGGGGATAATTTGAGTAATTTACAACTAAGGTGTCTATTTTTCAAAATATATATCAGATACAGACTGAAGTATTTGATATCTTCCATTCTATGTATAATTCCATATATAGTATATCTATTTTCCAACATGTGAAGGAATGAGCCCAGAGACACTACAGCTCTCGAGGGAGAGCCAGGAAGAATGAGAGAAAGGTATGACAAGGAGAACAGCAGATAAGTGGCAGTTTGGAAGTATTTGGAATACAAAGGTGATATCTAAGTCAAGTACAACTGACTAAAAGTAGTAACCACCTAATTTTGTCTGTTAGATGACAGGAAGACTTACGCAACATAGAACTATATTTTTAATTAGATTTATAATACACTCTTATTTTCAATGACATGGAAATTAATACAAGTGAAATCTCAAGGGAGAGAACTGTGTATTTAAGAAAAAATATCACTATGGCATATCTAAGCAAACCTAGTGCACCAAATTTGCTTACATCTTCAATGGGAAGAATCATGTGACTTGTGATTTATTTCCCCACTAACACCATCTAAGTTTATTCTGAATTTGAATATTTCAAGTATTCCTTAAAACTTTATCTTGAGAATGCTACTGAGTTTCATTAGAAATATTCATCTCTAAATTAATTTCCACCATTTTGGTAAATTTTTTTAACTCTCAAATATGAGTAGAAGCTTATATTAGTATAAGTTTATGAGATGGCAATTAAATAGCAAAATAGTTTTAATTAAAATAAGTATTCCTGAAAGTGTTATTTTTAGTGTTAAATGATTTTTCTACATATTTGTCTTTTTTCTCCTTTTTAAATAAAATCACAAAGATTACGGCCATAGGTTCTCTTGTTTTTATTTTTTCCCACAGCACCTGATACAATGTTCTGTTAACACCAAATTCATATCCTCCCCTTACAAAAAAAGGGTATTGAGTGGCTTTATGTTGCTATAACTTCTTGGCAGTCGTGCTTACCCATAATGATAGTCACATTTGCTTTTAGAGGTGTCATAATTATGTATTTCGAATTTTAAGTGTTCTTCAGTAGTAACTCACTTACATAAGGATTCCTTTAGCAACCAATACAGTTTAGTGAGTAGAGCACAGTATTTCCTGGTGAAAATACAAGTTCACAGCTATGAGGTCAGTAGGGTAGGTACCAGGCAGACAAAGGAGACTGCTGCAGGGATCGAAAAGTCAAGGAGAGTACAGAGACTGGCATGGGGACCATAGGTCATACAGTCCATGTAATTTTCCCTCACCTATCAATCCAGATGCCATCCTAGAGAGGAGCAAGAGGAGAGCTAAGGAATCTGAAAGATTTCCCATTTATTCAAGAGATGGCAACACATAAAAAGAGACTGATAAAATTGTTTCTGAGTGAGGTCCTTTTTTCTCACTGCCCAACATGGGGGAAGTATATGAAGATCAGTGAGGAATAAATAAAGTTGCATTTGTTTAATTCATTATATGACCCTAAGGTATTTATACAATTCTTCCCAATTCATTATATGAGCCTAAGGTATCATTTATACAATTCTTCCCACATATTTATTATATTTATGACTATTTACCTACTTAAGAATCCATGAAAATGTTTTTCAAAGTGTAGGTCCCAGACTGGTAGTATCAGTATCACCAGGAAACTGCATTCTAACAAGATCCTCAGCTTATTCCACCCACATTAAAGTTTGAGAAGCATGGCTCTAGATAGTGTGTAGGAGAATTGGGAATGGGTAAATGTTAACCCTAGAATTTTAAAGTTTTTTTTATTTATTTACTTGACAGAGGGATAGAGAGAGAGAGCACAAGTAGGCAGAGCAGCAGGTAGAGGGAGAGGGAGAAGCAGGCTCTCCATGGAGCAGAGAGCCCGACGTGGGGCTTGATCTGGGATCATGACCTGAGCCGAAGGCAGCTGCCTAACTGACTGAGACACCCAGGTGAACCTAGAATTTTAATTCATTTCCATACTTACCTTATGGATATAACATTTACTTTCCAATGATACAATTTTATGAGTAAACAGCTTCATGGATATAGCTTTTGGAATCAGACAAGAAAGGTGGCTGTACCTTTTTTTAAAAGTTATTAGAAAATGGTACTGTTTTGAGAATTCCAAGTTGCAGGTGCACAGCATTTCTGAATATATTTGAAATCTCAGCCTGCTATCTTCTACCAACACCCACTGTCACCAAGGGTGGTAACTTTCAAGTTCAAAACCTTTCTCATTTAACTTCCATTGATTCTACCCTGTGTTCTCTCTGCCAATCAAAGTCATCCCTTGGGTGATATAGGTGGTAAACCAGGTGGTCCATTCATTCACTTAAACAGAAGTTGTTTGAAAACTACTGGAAGTGTTCCCATGTTTCTCCTCCACACATACTCAGAAAGGGATGTCATCCATATGCACAGCAGAGCTTTCTTTTGAGGGAAATTAAGAAATAATGATAACACTGCTTCTGAAGTTCTCATGCAACCTACTCCAAAGTATCATTATATAAATTTGCTATTAATAGAACAAAGACTTACTTTTAACAGAATGGAAGAATGGTAAGTAAAAAATTAAAATTGTAGTACAGTAAAAACATGATTTCAAGAAAGTATAAAAAAGATCTAGGGTGACAAAATGGCTTTTAAAAGCATATTTGGAGTAATAGAATGATCAAGGAAAAAAGAGGTCTGCTTTTGGAGAAGATGACCTAATATTGGTTAATGGAAGATACAAGTGGGAATGCTTTAATTCCTATTGGGTTTCTTGTAGGTCAAGGGGAATGATATTCCAACTACAAAGAATAAAACAAATAGAAATGAGAGGGAACTGGTGCCCTAGATGGGTAAAGAGATTACAAAGTCCCCAGCTGCTCAAAATGAACTCTCTTGATCTAGACAAATTACATCTTAGGACACTAATAAAACTGGCACGTCAAATCACAAACCTCTCTGGGTGGTCTGGAAGATTGGAAAAGTGCAGTTTTGATTTTCACAAGGAAAAAGAAGGTGTGGGAATGAAATTTTAATCTTCCAAATAGTTATTTAAGACTTGGCTAAAAAAAAATGCAATGCAGGGAGAAACTACAGGTCTTCTTCAGCTAATGAAGTATTTTCAAAGAATGAGAGTCAGTTGACATAGGGGCTTTGGAAAGACAAACCATGTCACAGCCATTACCTGTTGTTAGATTGATAGAAAAAGCAAGCAAATATTTACATACCTGTTCCCAATTTTTTAACAAAATTAAATCTGTGTTTATCCTATAATTTGTCATCATGTTGAATTTCTGTACAGGACTGTTTGCTAAAAAGGGCAAAGACCATTCCCATAAAGTTCAAAGGTTTGTTTCAATATTTTCAGGTTATAACCTTAAGACTAGAATCTATTTGTCATAAGAAACATTCATTAGAATCCTTGTTGTAAAAAGAACATGTTTTCACTTCAGGTTGTAAACTGTATTTGTCTCTATGAGAAAAAGACAAACAACCTAACAGGAAAAAAAATGGCAATGAATAAAACAAATGGTGCACAAAAAAGGAAATATAAATCTTTCTATAACAATTTTTGATCCTGAAAAAATTTATCCTCACTCAAAAGAAGAATACAAATTAAAATACAATGAGATGGCATCTTTTTCTAGCTTAGCAAAGATCAAAACGGTTGATGACACACTGAGTTGGCAAAGGTGTGTGGAAAAAAACTTCATATTACCAATTGGAGTACTCTGTGATGTGCAATTTGGCCATATTTACTAAAATAATAAGTGCCATCTTAACCCAGCCATCTTATTTCTAGGAACTTATCCTATGGATATACTTGCAATGTGTGAGAGGGCATGAGCATAACATTCTACATTGTCATCTTATAGCAGGAACAAAGCTTGAAAACAAATGAAATGGTCCTTAATTGGAATGTTGGTTAAATAAACTATGGTACATCCTTAGGATACAAGAGTGTGCAAATGGAAAAAAATCAGAACACCCTTAAGGTGCTAATATAGAAAATAATTGCCAGTACATATCATTAAGTGGAAAAAACATGATGCAGAAACAGTGTTTATAGTATTCTACAAGATTTTTTTTTTTAAGAAGACAGGAAAAGGAAGAATATAAACATGGAAACACACACATCGCATCCTATCCTCAGAGTGCCATCATTGAAACTGATACTCTGGCAAGGCTGTGGGGAGAGAAATGAGGTGGCTGAAAGATGGAGAAGCAAGGGAGTATTTGTGCCCTTTTATGCTTTGCATTTTGTACTGCAGAAAGGTACTATCTTCAATGAATAAATAAAATGATGTACACTGGGGCGCCTGGGTGGCTCAGCCGTTAAGCGTCTGCCTTCGGCTCAGGTCATGGTCCCAGGGTCCTGGGATCGAGCCCCGCATCGGGCTCCCTGCTCCGCGGGAGGCCTGCTTCTCCCTCTCCCACTCCCCCTGCTTGTGTTCCCTCTCTCGCTGTGTCTCTCTCTGTCAAATAAATAAATTCTTTAAAAAAAAAAAAATGATGTACACTTTCCAAGTTTGCCATGGGAAGATGAATTTATTCTCTTTTGTAGTAATTAACCCAGTATGATCTTACTGACACACTACTAATTTATTGTGTATAAAAGGAATGTGAAGATTCTCTTAAAATTAGAAATAAAAATAAAATGATATCTAAATGAAAACACATTTCCCAAAACACTACTTAACCATATCACAGGAAATACAATGTGATAATGTGTATTATATTCTACTGTACCCAATGCTACCTTATTCTATTTCATGCCACTCATTAAATTGATTTCATAACTCATCAATAGCTCACCAGCAACAAATTAAAAAATACTTCTCTAAATGATCTCTTCTTTATCCCTATGACCAAAGACCTCATCCAAGACCATGTTGCTTCTCAACTACCTCAATAACCTCCTGACCAGACTCCCTTTTTGGGTACTACATGCCTCAATTTGAGAGTTTGTAAGTTACTTCTCTTTAATGATTCCCACATTTCTCAAAGATAATGACTAAGTTCCTTGAAGCAGCATAGAAGCCTCACCAAAACTGGGCTACACTTCAACATCACTAAATTTGTTTTTCTTCCCACACTTCATGTCATTAATCACTTCCCTATCTTTGTTCTTGTTCCCTCTTCTCTCTAGAATCCTTTTCCTTTCCCTCACACACGTTTCACTTTATCAATTCCTACTCATCTTTTTTTAAAGATACAGATCAGGCACCATATCCTCCAGGAAGCTGTCTTGAGGTCAGAGCTCCCAAACAATACAAAGTCAAAATATCTTCTGGAGAGCTTATTATAATACAGGTTCTTGAGCTTCACTGCCATCTATTCTGATTCAGGAGGTTTAAGGACAAGCTCAAGGATCTGCATTTCTAACAAACTTCTAGGTGATGCTGCTGGTCTTGAGACCACACTTTAGTAGCTCTGCTGTGAACAATACTTTGGCTGGGCTGGGTATCACTCCTTTGAGCTATCACACCATTCTGTAAGTATACTTGCCACACTGCAATGTAAATGTTTCTGCATTGATTGCGTTTAGTAAACTGAGGTATTGTAAGGGAGCACTCCTTGCCACCCCAAGATGTGCCACTTTGACATGCAGATAATTTCATGCTGAAAACAATCAAGACCCAAAAGCCTCAGGCAGGACCTTTGACCTCTCCCCAAATGCCTAAAAGGATTTAGGTAGAGGACCTATTCCAGAAAGGAAATTACCACCATCAATAACTAGGTATGGTAGATAGGGAGGAACCTAGCAAGTCTGGTTTGACTGAAGTCCTCTCTAAGTGCCATTGTTTCTGGATGGCCCAGAAAACATTTCTTTACCAAACATTTACTCTGTCCATTCTTCTGTGAACTCTTTTCCTTCCCTTTGAAATCCCAGGCCCCCACTCCTTTTCCTTAGTTTAGAATGACATATATATTTTGCTTTGACTGAATCTCTTTGGAATCTCTCATGTTTATGTGGAGTCTCTTCATGTATGTAATTAAATTTGATTTTCTCCTGTTAACGTGTCTCATGTCAATTTAATTCTTAGACCAGGCAGAAGAAACTTGAAGGGTGGAGAAAAATGTTTCCTCTCCAACAGTATATTCATACATCAGCTTGCCTCTAAGCAAATTAAGAATGAGAGTCACCTTAACATAGTAGGACATTGTAGTTAATAAATGGTTTGTTAGCTGAATAGAAATTTCATTAGCTTAGCCTCATGTCTTTCTCTGCCTAGAGGGGTTGATCAGGGATATATGCAAATAAAGTTGATGTGCATATCACTGATACATTTGATAAAGTCTGAAAATTAACGCTTGTGGACAAAATGGAACAATATGAGCTGGATAGGAAATAAAGCAATTAGAGTTTGGTAACTAATTGAACAATTGCCAAAGGAAACTGAAGCTGGAATTGATGTCAAAATAGAGGTAAGGTTTTAGTGATGTGTTGCAGGGCTCTCTCTTAGAATTCAGGCTATTTGAGAAAAAATTTTTTTTATAACATAGATGAAGTTATGGAAGGCAGACATGAAATCTGAAGTTTAAAAGAAACTAAGAGATTGCAATACACTATATTATAGAATCAGGACCTGCAGATCACCTCCTCTCCATCTCTGCTATCAACTGGATTGATGGGTTAATTTATTAAGGTCTCAAACAGTTTGGGGTTAAAAATAGGTTTCCTTTCTGGGTGGGTGGCAGAGTGAGGGGAGAAAACTAGGAGGGCAGAGCAATCACAACTGAGGCGGGGGAGGCTGTAAGCAGAAGGTGACAATGTCAATGAAAATGTAGGAGCTCAAATCACCAGAGATGAACCAGAAACCAGACACAGAACAGTACTGCTAGTTACAGATGCTGCCTCCAGGGGTAGTATGTTTCTTGTGTATTCACTGCATTGGTCAGGACTGAATCAAGAAATGGGAGGCACTGGACCTAAGCTCCAGGCACCTTAGTGGATAAGTAAGATAAGCAGGGCAAGGGAAGGGGCTGATGGCCTTGTATCCAATTCCAAAAAAAAGTAGATGACACAGGAGCAGGATGGAGAAAAGGTCAACTAGAAGCAGCACATGTGAAAAGGAACTGGTGACTTTAGACACTAGTAAGTTTAGTGTGAGTCAACACTACGATACAAATATTGCTGGAGTAAGGAACTATGCAATGGTTAAAGGCATGGACTGTGCTGGATGACCTCAGTGGTATTTTGGTAGCTTAACAAGTGTCCATCCAGGGACTAAATTTCCCCTCTCTCCTTCTCACAGCATACCCATCTTTCTTAGAGTGGCAGTCTTCCGACTGGGATATGCCCCTGGGGGTACACAAAGACTTTCTTAGGGATATGTGAGCATAGATGGTGTTCATGGAATTAGTTTCCAAATTCTCAGCTTCAACAAGGTTGAATGTATTCCTGTGGTACACAAACATCATACCAATTATCATTCTCACCTTTTGGTTAATGTTAGTCCTCCAACTTTACAAAATAAAAGCATGCCTCTTCTGTTGTATCCCAATGGTACACTGTGCCCAAGACACATTTATGAAAAATCAAAATAAGATTCAAAATATTGATGACTGAAATTCTCTTTTAATCAAGGTACCCTATCAAGCACCTACTCATCGATTTCACTAATAAATTTCCAATAAAAATCTATTGATTATGTTTAACAATTACTTACCAGAATTTGTATATACTTAAGTAATTTGATTATTGTTAGGTGTATTTATTATCAATAATTATAGGTACAATTCAATCTAACAGATTTTTAAAAATACTTAGAGCCTTATAGTTATGGAAAATTGTTTGTAAAAACTGAATTTAAATCCACATATATTTGTCATACAGAAGTATGATAAAGTGGTTAATAAAAGGCTTTATAGAATAAATATATATTACATTAGAATACAATTCTTTGGGGAAGTAGAATGGAGATATAAAGAAAAAAGAAAAATGATATCAAACTTAAAGATGAGCTTGTTTTGTGTACTTTTTCAAGTGGATGATGGTAGATATCATATTGCTATGGTATTTGGAGTCTACTGGATATATTCAAAAGAGTAATGTAACACGTTTTAAATGTCAATATTTACAATATGCCAGGGGAGAAAACAGACGTTAAGTTTAGAAAGTTCAGGAGGATACTCTGTTTTCTACACTATTTGGAGACTTTTCTAAGCAGAATGGTCTGCCTACCACTGTAATAGAGGATTTTGGGGAGCTTTCCTCTTTGGCTCAGCAGGGGAGAAAGAAAAGCACTCTTCTTTCCTCCCTCATGAAGTAAATAGGAAAAAAAACATACCAGTTTCCTCTTAAGCAACAAAATCTTAATCCTACTTGAATTCTCTGTTCCAGGAATTCCCAATTCAAGAAACTTCTCAAGTTTATAATCTTCTCCTTATATAGGCAATTTGGATGGGTGAACAATGAAAATCTCATGACTATCCCCAGTCTTTTTTGGATCAGTTTTCTGGTAGCAACTTACCCCTTTCTTTTGAAAGGGTGGTGTATTTGGCAAGCCTAATTTTTCTTCTTAGAGGCTCTTGTCAAAATTCCAGCTACACTAGGAAAGGTCCCATTCACCATCTTTTTCTATTATTTTAGGAAAATGTGTTCTCACTGTAGTTGTACCTTAATCCAACAAGTCCCAGAGAAATTGGCCCAATTTTTCATTATTAATCAAGAGGCAAGTCAGGATAAGAAAGGTGAATTAAACAGTGTCATAAACCCAATAAGTGTCAGAGCTGGGATCTAAACTTGGGTCTTTTGTTTCTCTCCCCATTATCATGCTACCTCAACTAAGGAATGGTTTTTGGAGTTGAGAGGAGGGGTGAAAAGTAATAGATAAAATTATGATCCCCAGTGTTCCAAGAGAAAGGTCGATGCCTAATTCCATTAAAATATTGACTTATCCACAAACCAACAATCTTTAAGATTTTATTGGAGCTGGAATTATAAATACCTTTGCCCAGAACCAGCCTAAATTCGGGGGGGGGGGTTAATTTCCAATAAACCTCTGTTGAGTTGCATGGTGAATGAGAATATTGTACCTTTTTGTCCAATAACTTTCTTTTTAAAAAAGATTTTATTTATTTATTTGTCAGAGAGAGAGCACAAGCAGGGGGAGCAGCAGGGGCAGAGGGAAAGGGAGAAGCAGGCTCCCCACTGAGCAGGGAGCCTGATGTGGGACTCCATCTCAGGACACTGAGATCATGACCTGAGCCGAAGGCAGATGCTTAACCATCTGAGCTACCCAGGCACCCCCTTGTCCAATAACTTTTACCCACTATTTTTCAGGACACATTCCATGGAAATATTGATGTACTTAATAGAAAACACTGAAACTATTTTTCTAGGAATGAGGATTAGACATAAAAGGTCAGTGTCCTCTTCTCTGTTCCTTGCCTTCCCAACACCACCTCTTAAAAATTAAAAACAAATAAATCAAATTAGATCTCTTATTCTAATTCTGAGCTAGTACAAATCTATCTAAGGGAGGAACTATTGGAATGTGAATAATCTCATTGTATGCGAATTACCTCCCTAACAGTGGACTAGATGACATTAACCTCCAAAAAGCTAATTATGTGAACAGTGACATACCCCTGACTGATTGAGGATCCACTGAGGAATCTAACTCAAAATCCAGTGCTCCTGATGACAGTCTCTGGAAGCATGGTAAGGACAGATTTTTTTCTCAGGAGTCTGAATTGACTCCTGATGCTGGGTTAGAGTCCAAGATTTTTTGTTTGAAAGCTACCAAGGGTGTAGAACATATTACATTCTCATTGAGATCTCATTTGCTTGAACTTCAGTTCTTTGGCATTTAAAGCACTCTCTCTCTGGCATTCTTACTTTGTTGTTGTTACTTTGGTTCCTCCCCCATGGTAAGTTCTCACTCTTCTCCCATCCAAGTACTAACCAGGCTCGACCCTGCTTAGCTTCCGAGATCAGACGCGATCGGGTGCGTTCAGGGTGGTATGGCCGTAGACAAGTTCTCAATCTTCTGATTCTCTGACGAGAACAGCAGCTGTGGAGCTGTCCACTTCCCTTTTTGTTGGCATTTTTTTTTTCTTTTTTTTTTTTTTTACTAAAGATAACTTGGAATTTCAATGGGCTTTTGGGGGAACCTCTGATCTCCCTACACTGGTTCATCTAGAACCTCTCCCCTCCCATGACCTCTGCTATTCTTTCCTTTTGTCACCTTTGATCTTTCTGTCAGCTCCCTTGAATTCTTTGATATATTGCCTTTCAAAACCCTCTGTTCACCTCTGCCAACCAATCCCTGCCCACCCTGTCCCTCAATTCATCTATGAGCTTTATGCTCCCTGCCCCCATGGGGGGCTCTCAAGAGACTTAGGAACCCCAAAAGTAATCTCTTGAAGCTGAAAAGACTACCTGGAAACAAACTGGATATTTTATATACTCAGATGGGCTTTGGAGACACCCAGATTGCCCTTTGCTACAGCTTTAGTCACTCACCCAAATTTTAGACCATGGCCTCCATAAGATTACCTATTAAGTCCAAAGAAAAGCCTAAAAGTCTCCTACGCAAATACTGATGAAAACGTTTAGCCTTCATATTGAACAGGTAACCTCAACTTGTTTTTTTTTTTTTTTTTAAAGATTTTATTTATTTGACAGAGAGAGACATAGCGAGAGAAGGAACACAAGCGGGGGAGTGGGGAGAGGGAGAAGCAGGCTTCCTGCCAAGCAGGGAGCCCGATGCGGGGCTCGATCCCAGGACCCCGGGATCATGACCCGAGCTAAAGGCAGACGCCTAACAACTGAGCCACCCAGGCGCCCCTCAACTTGTTTTCATAATCGTTGCTAGTCTGCTACAAAATGCCAGTATATGACAGTTCACATTTATCTGCTCCCTGGTTTTTTCCATAAAACAAAGTTACTAATGGTTAAAAGGTATAAACAATATATATAAATGAAACTTCTAGAAACATTAAGGTCAAAGAGAAACAACTTTGTATGCAACATATACAAGGTGTGTAATAGCATTGGTTTTGTTAAGTAAGAAGGGAGTATTTTGTCCTTAAGTGGAATGACTGATTGTTCCAGAAGGAAGATGAGGAAAAGTGTAGGACAAAATCTGAGTGGATATTGAAAGCTGTAGAAAGTTTGTGGAAAAGAAATTTGTCTCATGTGATCACAACTGACTATGATTGAGCGGGTTTATTTATAAGCTTTTTACAAATGAGCTTTAGTATCAACAGTATATTAATGCAAAACTAGAATTCATTTTTTTCTTCATTAAGATGACAAAATTTTCTCAGATTATTGATTTGTTCTTAATAAGAGACTGTAAAAGCTTTTTCTTTACCTTCTGAATAATTTAGGTAAGCAACAGTGATCGTGTCTTATCAGAATAATTTCCTGTGTTTTATGTTGATTTTATCATATCCTTGATTATTTAAGAATCATCTCACTTTCTGGAGAGCCAGTCTTTCATAATCATGTTACCTCCTATGTTTATTTTTGAAATCTTTCCCTGTCACTTTGGTTAAGTAGGTAGTCAAACACTGTTTCAGTGACCCATGATCCTATTTAACCAAGGGTTCAAACCTTTTCATATTTTTGACAACCTTTGATATTTTGCCCTCCACAAATCAAACCCAAAATGAAATCTTGATCTCAAACTGATATAAAAAATCTCTAGATTTGTTCTCTCACATTTGTTCTCTCTTAATATCTAAAAAAAATATGAAGAATAGTTATGCTTATTTGATATGTTGAGTCAACATAAAAAAAGCATCATCAAACAAGAGATGCTTAACCTTCCAGAAGTTACATTTGTATGGGCCACATGTGATTAATGTAAATGTTTCAGTAATTATATCAGGTTACTAGAAATTAGTCAACGCCCTTGCTGTCCACGATATGACTTGGTTCTGCTTTGCCTAACAGACCACAGTATAATGTCGTCAGTGATAATTCCAGTTATTACTCGAAAATGTTGTAAGCCACAGAAATGACTGAATTCCTTTCAGTGAACTCTCATCAGATCTTTAACCATGGCTGTTTGAAGCCTTTTATCATTTACAGAGTTGTTTTACTCTGAGGCTCCCCTGAAAGTGCTTGTAATCAGCTAGAGGGCCAGAATGCTTGTCTTCAACAACAAGGGACTGTCTTGGAGACCCATGTAAAGGACTATTTCAGGTACTCTAGGGCACAAGCTTCTGCAGCTTTGCTTAAATAACTTTGACTGAATCAGGATTTCCAGAACTCCAGTGGAGAAGCTGATCGGTTTATGTAACTGCTAACCCGAGATCAAGCAAAACGACAATCAATTACGGAGAACTGATTCAACCAATGAAGAATCATTTGATTACGGCTTTTGTTTGGAATATTGCTGATGCTTCAATGTTCTATTTTCTTGATATAAGGAACTCCTTTTTCTTTTCTCTTAAGCCATCTCTATCTCAGAGCAATTTAGTAGATTATACTTTTATAAACAGAAACAAAACATTTATCTTTTTCTCCCTACCTCCAGAATTCACAAACTCCTATTGAGTAAGTTTATTTTCCTGGCAATATGTTTATTTGCACAAATTCAATAAGACTCTGTATTTCTTGTAACAGGACATAATTGAGAAAATTGATTATATAACCAAGGTTTTGACTGGAATGTCATATTTGAGAATGATATACATAAAATCGGATATAACCAGATAGTTTTAAATAACTACAGTACACTTTTTGGAGACAATGCTTACAAAGCCCTCTTGAGAAAACCAGCCTGGCTTATGGGATGTCCAGTCTTACAGGTAAATAGGGAAGGTCACTTCCTGGCAGGCCCAGGAAGCCTTAGGATATTTTGAGGACTTCGACTGTAGAAAAATTCACCCCAATCTATAGGTACTGCTGGTAACATCTGATGGCAAGTTCTTGGCGTGGCTTCCTAATCTCGCGAAGCTTTTAAAAGTCAAATCTGAGATTCTTTATAAAAACTTACAGCAACACAAACTTTGAAAGGCCTGTGCAGTCAGCTGCTATCCTTGCTGCACTTACATAAATACAGCCCGGCTTTATTTTGTAAACAAGAATAATCTTACTGGGAGTACCTTTGATCACATGGGACGTGACTATAGAGAAACCCAAATTATGTTTCAGTAGAAAACTGGAGCACGGTTACCAGATTCTAGTCCCATTCTTTGCCTTTGAGCTCTTTTGTATTTCCCTGTAAACTACGTGATATTGTTACCGACCTGCAAATGGACTGTCTCACACATTTTGTTCGTCCTTACCAAATTTTCAATTCTTTTAGTTTCCTTCGATATCTGACTACAACCCACCAAACTCATGTCTTCATTTTTTTTTTTTCTCCTCTTCTCCTGACTTGGCATCACTGAGAACTAAAAGCTAACTACCCAGATCCTTACTGAGATTCTAGATTGTCCTATAGCTGAACTTTCCTCTCAGACTCTAAAGAAACCCTGAGAGCTGAAGCTGGACATCTTGATATTGGCTTCAAAGGACTTGTCAGCACAGTGAATTATGTATGGACAACCTGCATGCCTGGAGCTGCGCCTATAAGGGCCACTCAGGAAGTTCACTGGAAGTCCCACAGCTTTTATGCTCTGTTCCAGGAAATAGCTATGACGGTGGACAATCTTATAAAACCTCTCTGATATCTGTGCTGTCACCCCAAATATTCAAATAGTCATAAAATGGGGCACCTGGGTGGCTCAGATGGTTAAGCATCTGCCTTCGGCTCAGGTCATGATCCCAGGGTCCTGGGATCGAGTCCCACATCGGGCTCCCTGCTCCTTGGGAGCCTGCTTCTCCCTCTGCCTCTCTCTCTGTCTCTCATGAATAAATAAATAAAATCTTAAAAAAAAAATAGTCATAAAATGGCCACTGCCATTGTCACTTCACCATCTAAAGACATTTCCAGCCCAACCTCTAGGAATCTTCTTCATTGGCTGCCCTCTGGACTCGGAAACTGGGTTTATACAAAGATGGCCCCGGCATTCTCCTTAAGGTTGACTAAAGGATTAGATGGGTTTCTTCCTGATTATAGGCCTGAACTCTCTTTTCTTAGTGCATGTACTTTAGAAAACTTTCAACTGTAAATTCCTTATCTGCCTCTTTGAGAGGTAAGTTTTCTTCTTTTTTTTTTTTTTTTTAGTTTTATTATGTTATGTTAGTCACCATACAATACATCATTGGTTTTTAATGTGGTGATCCATGATCCATTGTTTTCGTATAACACCCAGTGCTCCATGCAGTACGTGCCCTCCTTAATACCCATCACCAGGCTAACCAATCCCCCCTCCCCCCTCCCTTCTAAAACCCTGTTTGTTTCTCAGAGTAAGTCTTCTACAACCTGGGAATGTCTTTCTCAAATACCTGGGAGCCACTGCATTGAAATGTAAATATCAGGAAGGCTAGCCTTGGCGCCCCATCTCAGTGGGGGTGGGGATAGTAACCTCCCTTCAGTAAGGGACAATTGGCAAACACGCAAGGCCAAATCATAGTGACCAACAGCCCCGCCAGTGTCCCCCAGTACTTTAACACTAGCTCATCCCAGTGATTACAATCTTTGCTGCCTTTTGATTCAATGGAGTTGACTTCAGTCTCTCTCTCCTATTTCAATAGTCTTGAATATAGTCTTCCTTGCCTATTATCTGGTGCCTTTTTTTTTTTTTTTTTTTTGACAACACTCACAGCAACATGAACACACAGAAGGGTTTGGATGCTCATGTACTTTATCATTCAGTCACTCCAGTTGTGTCCTTTGGTAGTTTTCTGTGTGGGTTTGTCATTATGGGCAACTAAGTTTCTTACATGGAAAAGAAGAGGCAACAGAACAGTATGTCATATTATTTATAGATGACAGAAGCAAAGTCATTCTTGAAGGGAAGAAGAAACCCTCCCTGTCTTCAATATGAAGATATTTCAGTCAGTAAGACTTAACATAACATTATGTGTCCCCCCTCCCTCATATTCTAATACAAAGTTTAGAAAGCAGTAGTTAGGCAGTTTTATGTCAGATAAATAGTATACCTACAGCTCATTATTGACAGCATTCATTAAAGATTAAAAACATAAGACCCTTTATAGAAATTCTAACTGGTCCCTTGTTCCTAGCATTCAATTATCATTTCTAAAATCTGAAATCAACATATTTTATGTCTAAATTGAGAGTACATTTGAAAATCTAAATTCAAAGGCATGCCTTCTAGTGGGCTGACTGAAGGGAAAGGTCTGTGATTATGCCTAATTTTCACCTTCTATATCACGATCTCATTGATTATGTTTCTCAGTTTGCTAAGGGTTCTGTGAGGTGATTTTCAAGATAAATACTGCTATTTGCAGGATTTCCTGAATAGGAATATTTCGGGAGTAAATTGCACAAGCCAAGCGATGTGCAGTCAATTTTCACTCCAGCATAAACAATGTATTCGAACAGAGCCCTTAAGGCTTTTTTTTTATTTGGGTTTCATTACACAGCTAGCTGCATTTCATCAATAAGCATGAAGTGCCAAGCAGGCAAAACTGAGGCTCACAGAGGTATTACATATTTTTCTACCAGGTGCTCAGAGTTTGACTAGAGAAAACAAATGACCCGGTTGTCAAGGCCTTAGGCTCTTTGTTTCAGAGGTAGTCATGGCCACCATGGACAGACAAAAGACAATTTCTTTACATTTAGGAATTGGAGGCTCCTTGTGCATCTATTTTCTTTGCATTCATTCATTCATTCCTGAGAGCTTAGAAAGGAGTTTCTTTCTCCATGTTAAAAAATGGGTATGTCCACAAAAGTGTTTGAAAAGTATTTTTGGTTTTCAGTAGTTTAAAATCCATTTTCCCATCTTTCTTTAACTGAAAAAAGAAGTTTAATCTCTTTAAGTAGAGGGCTATAGCAGGCGGTACAGACTAAAATCACATATCTTATAGCAGAAGAACTCTGAGCAATCTTAATAAATCATTTATTAGACAGTGAATTTAGATAGAAGCTAGACAAAGAGGGATAAAGGACTAGGTAAGTTAGTAAATTATTCACACAGGTCGCTATTTCCTGATAACAAGCTAGGGGTCTGAGAATTATGGCGAGAATATCTCAAGTCATCATATATATGATTTTACAATCTTTTTTGCCTTGGATATAGCCACAGAGAAGAAGAAAAAGGCTAAGGGAATATTTTTGAAATCTGCACTCCAGAGATGAGAAACTCAGAATATGCACAGAGGACTGAAGCCAAGGAATTTTACTGCCAGGGAAAAAGCAGCTGCCTCTCCCCTCAGTGATTTAGACCAAGCTGCAGGAGGCAAATATCATGACTCTCTGAAAGTACACACAGCAGTGAGAGTGGGGACTTGTAGTTTTGATAAAGCAAAGTGATTAACACAGCTGAGAGGAGCTTTCACTCTAAACTGCAGGGACCTATTTGGCACGGATGTATGGGCCATGGACAAACAAATGTCCAATGCAAGTTTTCCATATTTGGGAACCATTGTCAGTGGGGGGGGGGGGGGTGAGACTGGGACTAAAGTCACTTTGGTTGAGTCAACAGCATCCCTTTGTATCGAAGGATTTCGTTATCCTTCTTATCAAATGTATTCCATGTACAGAGATAGCTAATATTGAATATATTTTTTCTTTACTTAAATGAAGAAGCTCATTTTAACTAAAGATTATATTTAAAAGTAAAGGAATGTGTTTTTACCTGTGAGTTACAGAAAGCTCCTTCGGATTTGGAACAAAGAGTTTATGGCCTTCCTCTTTATCATACTAAATCAAGAAATATTTAAGATTATGCTAGATCCAACAGAATCTGGCCGAGGTTATTGATTGTTGGACTAAGTAACTGTACTTCTTTGTTGAGATTACTGACTACAGAAAAATGAGCATCTAGGAAATGCAGTTGCACTGGAGAATGCACCCCAGTCAAATACCATTAAGGACACTGTGCTAGCAAGGTGAAAACACTGAAGGCATTCCAGGACTGGTGGCTTCCCCAAATGATGATACGGCTTTGCCCTCACCCAGTCTTGTCCCTGTGACTACACCTAACCCAAATGCAGGGTGAGTGGTTCATCAGAAGCCAGGGCTTGGTGTCAAGACCTCTACTGTGTCACCACTGTGCTAGATGTGTTTTTCCTTGTCCTGTATACTTTCATAAAGCCAACTAAATTTGGTTTGGGTAAAGCCTACTGTGACTTGACTTTAATCGTCAGACTTGAACGGAAGACCATGCCACTGGATGAACAGCCTGGGTTTTGCAGTGGTGAAATGATGTCTATCTGCGATGCACATGGGATCATCTGTGCTCAGGGGCAGCTAACAGAATGGTGGATATACACATCAGGAAGAGGTAAGGTGAAAGTAGTGGAGTGCGCTTTGCAAATATAACTCATTTTAGTTGTTCCCAACCTCTCTCTTTCTCTCTCTCCCCTTAACCTCACTCAAGCCCATCTTTCCCACACTTGGACTTTCTCTTCTCTAGAATATCTTCACACTTTATTTTATCCTTGCCTTATCTCCCAGCAAAACAGCACCTACGTGGAGATAAAAAAAACATGAGGTTGTGATAACCCTGGAAAGCAAGCAAATTGAAAAATCAGGGTCAGTGAACTAAAAGAAAAACTTTACTCAAGATGTTACTTAACTTACTTAGTCTGAAAGTGTCCATCCTTACATTAATCAAGAGGTTGAGATTTCAATTTAATTGGTTTATTTGATTAGCTGTTTAATGTTATTGGCCCAAAGGAGATGCAAAGCAGGGCATCAAGTTGGGATAAGTCTTTGGAATATGCTCCTGGGAGGAAAGAGAAGATAGGGACAATCCATGTCTACAGGGACCCTAAAACGAGAAGATAGGGGCGTCCAATTGGCATGTTGGTCTAGAGCACTAGGTTTACCTGTGGCAACACATTACCATTCTGGGTGTCTCATTACCACCTTTATTCTTTTATTCAAAAATACAAGCACCCACCAGACACTGGGCCCTGAGATGGGGGTGTTCAGAAAGGAGGGGAATGAGGCAGGTAAGGAAGAAGATGCCCTCTGTATCCAAAGAAGAGTGTGATGAGGTACTCAGGTCTGTAAAATTTAAGTGTAAATCAATGTACAAAGGTTACAGGAAATGGACACAGAGGGTTTATAAGAAATCCTAAGAGGGTTTTTTATTCTACCTGGGGTATGGAAAAAAGTTTTGAAGAAGTAAAGACATTGAATTCAGTCTTGAAGGATATAGAAAAGTTCATCATGCCAACAAAGGAGAAAGAAGTAATTTAAGGAAGAGAGATCAAGGACATAGACATGGCATGAAACCACACACATATAAACATAACATATAATTTGTTGTAGTTAGAATATAAAGGGAGGTTGTTGGCAGAATAAAAGGATACAAAGGTAAACTGGAGTCAGTCTGAGAGAGTTTTCTAATATTTACTAAAGAGCCTATACTTTATTTGGTAGGCACCTAATCTCCTAAACAACTTTAGTTTTAGATAAGGAGTCTACAAATATATATTGATTGCAATTGAAGTAGGGATGGGAAACAGGTCATAATAACAAAGATGATGAAGGCATTCTAGTGATAAGAGCTTAATGAATATATTATTGCTAGTAAGTGCTGTAAGACAAAACAAAAAATGCTAGTCAATTTATTATTATTACTAACATAACAACAATGATGATTATGATAATGGATGAGAAACTTAGTTCAGTGATATTGACATTTTTTGGAGAACAATATTTAAAGCAAAAAGTCCCTACCTTAAGGTCAAATGGTTCCGTTTGATTCGGCTTATTGTAAATTTCCAACTGATTCCGAATAGGAGACAGCCACAGAAGCAGATGATTTAACTGCTCTTCCAGCTGCCCAAGGTCTTTTATGTGTGCCTCAATTTCTCCTTGTTTCTCAGGCAAATCTCTAGAAACCTGCAAGGAAAAAAAAGAGGAAAAGATTCCCATGGTTTAAATAAAAAAGCAAAAAATAAATATATTCTAAAGTTATTTGCTTTAAAATGTTACAGAAATTTACTGAATTTGGTATTTTACAGGAGGATACGGATTACTCACATGGGTTACATGTTAGGATTTAATTCACATATTACAATCATTTATTAATAGACTTCCCCCAAATCCTATGCTTTAAAGACAATAAGCATTTTTTTTTTTTTTTGGAAATTCAAAACACACACTCTCACAAATGCATACCCAACTCCAACCAATAAAAGTAAAGAAGTATATTCATTTACTAAGCATAATGATGTATTGCATACTAGATGCCAGACATTCTGCCTTTATACTTCCTTCTAACTTTCTTTTATGTTAAGGAAAATTGTACAAGGCAATTCTTTTATGCACAAAATAAAATGGGAAGGTAGGGTATAGTTTGTGGGTCTAAGTATAACCAAGTAAAACAAAATAAGATGATCGGAATGAAAAGGAAAAAAAAAAAAGACATTTGGATTAGAGTAGAATATATCAGTATGATTATAGGCTATTTTTATTAAGGGCTTACAATGTGCCAAATACCATGTTAGGAAGTTTCACATTTACAGCCTTCTTTAATCCACCCAACAATCCTATGATACAGATACTATTCTTTTCCCCATTTTATAAATGGATGATGACATTGGGGTTGAGAAACATGAAATATCTTGGGAAGGAGTAGGATACTCTGTTCAACATTGTGAAGTCTTGGGCACCTGGGTGGCTCAGTCGTTAAGCGTCTGCCTTCGGCTCAGGTCATGATCCCAGGGTCCTGGGATCGAGTCCCACATCGGGCTCCCTGCTCGGCAGGAAGCCTGCTTCTCCCTCTCCCCCTGCTTGTGTTCCTGCTCTCGCTATCTCTCTCTCTGTCAAATAAATAAATAAAATCTTAAAAAAAAAAAAAAAAAAAAACATTGTGAAGTCTAGAGTTAGGCTGCTTGGTTTAAATCTTAATTCTAGTTCTTTCCTAGCACTTGAGCCAAGTTTTCTTTAATTCTCAGTGCCTTTTATACAGAATGCAGACAGTGACCGTATCTGCTTCACAGGGTCACTATATGGATTAAATAAGGTAATTCATGTAAATAGCTGAGAGCAATATCCTGCATGATAGGGAATGACAATAAAGCCATTACATGTTAGTGATTATGGCTTGAGCTCAAAGTGTAAGTAGGGAGCCAGGATAAGCAAGAGTAAAGACTTTTTCTTCCTATTGTCAAGGGCCAAAACAGGCACACAGTAGTAAAGAATGGGAACCTGTAATGGCAACTCTTTATGATATGATTAATACTATTCTAATAATATAAATATAACATTACATTATAACATGAACACACATGCTACAACATACGTCTATTATAAGATAATATGTTATTATAGATAACATTTTAAAATTTTAATTCCAGTACAGTTAACACACCATGTTATATTAGTTTCAGGTGTACAATATAGTGATTCAACACTTCCCTATGACACCCAGTGCTCATCACAACAAGTGCACTCCTTAATCCCCATCACCTGTTTCACCCATCCCCTGCTCACCTCCCCTCCGGTAACCATGTTTGTTCTCTACAGTTAAAGGTCTGTTTCTTGGTTTCTCTCTCTTTTTCTTTTGCTTGTTTGTTCTATTTCTTAGATTCTACATATGAGTGAAATCATACAAATCATATTTGTCTTTCTCTGACTTATTTTGCTTAGCATTATACTGTCTAGCTCCATCCACATCATTGCAAATGGCAAGATTTCATTCTTTTTTATGGCTGAATAATATTCCATTGTGTATTTTGTGTGTGTGTATACATACACACCACGTCTACTTATCCATTCACCTTTTCATGGACACTTGGGCTCTTCCATAATTTGGCTATTGTAAATAATGCTGTTATAAACATAGGAGTGCATGTATCCCTTTGAATTAGTGTTTTTGTATTTTTTGGGTAAATACTCAGTAGTGCAATTACTGGATTGTAGGATAGCTCTATTTTTAAGTTCTTGAGGAACCTCCATACTATTTGCCAGAGTGGCTGCATCTGTTTGCATTCCCACCAACCGTGCAAGAGGGCTCCTTTTTCTCCACATCTTCACCAATATTACAGAGAATATTTAAAAAGTAAACTAGATAAGTATATTAATATACTAGTGCATCATCTAAACAATGCCCCATACTTTGGACCATCTGCTTTAGATACTTTTGAAAGAACTAACTGAAGAACATTATGTTCCTTAATTGCACCCAAGAGGTATGAGGAGAAAGGGAGATACATTAATGGACAAAATAACTCATCAGTTGATTTACAGGAGAAGGAATTTTATATAAGCTCTGATTATATGTAAACAATATGTATTTTGAAACCTATAAAGGCATTTATATATATTGTGTAAAATGCATGGGTTAACATTTAGCCTGTACTGATGCATTCCAGCCTGAGACTGACCTTAGGGTCCCACAACAATGTTTCCTTGGAATGCTAACTTTAAGATGATTGGGAAACATTAGGCCTGCATTGTTTGTTGTATGGAACTGTATCTGCTTTGGGAAAGCTGTGAATTGGAATATAACCTATGGCCTACATAACTAAAAATGGTATAAAAGATGGAAAGGAAATAGAGCCTGTGACTTCTATTTATTTTTTTATTTAAAAAATTTTTTTTTATGTTATGTTAATCACCATACATTACATCATTAGTTTTTGATGTAGTGTTCCATGACTCATTGTTTGCGTATAACACCCAGTGCTCCATTCAGTACATGCCCTCTTTAATACCCATCACCAGGCTAATCCATCCCTCCAACCCCCTCCCCTCTATTTAAAGTGACCTGTGCAGACCTTGGTGTTCACCCCTGGCAGCCTTTCCCTCTGTGGGTAAGGAGTTAAAAAAAGCAACGTGTGCAGGGAGCATGCAATGCTTGTTCATGGATAATGAACTGTGATGCTGTTATCTGCTCTGTTTGACTTGTATCCTGCTATAAAGTCAGGTAAACAAAGTATTAGGTAAAGGCCTATTTGTGTTTCGTGAGTTCTAACCCATAATGACATCTATGGTGATGGACAACGTATTTGTGTGTGCATGTCTGAGTGTTTGTGTGTCTGTGTGCGTGTGTGCATGTGCGTGTGTGTGTGAGAGAGAGACAGAGAGTTGATATCACAAATGTAATTCCAGGTCTATAATACAGAATCTAATAATGCTTTCTACTTACCTTTTCCAGCATTTATAAGGAAGTTAAGAGTTTATTTTTATCGGATTATTTTCTAGTCACAAGTACATGTGAAAAATACTTTATAGCTTCAACTTGTAGCGTCTAAAAGCCTCTAGATTCTGAAGTTAATGGAAATAACAGCCATCATATTTTCTTAAAATCTCTAAAATTGAGCTATGAACTCATTTATATCTGATCACAAATAGGGTTCACAAATCAGCACAGAAATCCAGGTAACTTTCAACTGAGATTGTTAGTCTTCTCACACTCGCAACCCATCCTTTCCTGGTTCTAGAGGTAGAACAATTCCAGATAGCAAACAGTTCAATGGGTGAGATTTGACTAATATCTGAAAAAAATAAATGATAGCTCATAATGAGATTGTGGGGCACGTGTAGTTTTCAGGTTAGTTATGACATCTGCACTGGGTATATCCTCACAGACCTTGTGCTTCCCACCATCATAGCATTTGCCTTATACTCTTTGTTATTTACATTGACTTCCCTCACTGAGCTTTGATTTCTGGATGAACTGAGTTCCTACACATGATAGGTTTTCAATAAGTATCTGGTGAATGAAAGATAAACAATTTCAAAATTTAGGATTAATTTTTTTTCAATTTAAGAAGCAACGCATGTCCAGAGTAGTCAACATAAAGAAGGTAATTTTATCCTCAAGTGAAATAGCCTTAATTAACAGACAAAGATATTAGTTGGTTGGACTACATAAAAATGAGAGACTTTTGAATGGCAAAAAAAAAAAAAAAAAAAAAAAAATCCCCTAAAAACAAAGTCAAAGGACAAATGACAAATCGTGAAAAAAAAATATCTGTGACATCTCAGATAAGGGACTAATTTTCCTAAAACATAAGAAAGCTTCTGCAAATTAATTTTAAAAAGGCCAACAAGCCAGAGAAAAACTGGACAGAAGTTAAGGACAGTCCACAAAAAAGAAAACATAAATGGATTTTAAACATACATAAAGAAGTTAGACTTTGTTGTAATGAGAGATCCGAAAATCTGATCTATTGCACTAACAAATATCCAAGTCTGAAACACACTATGCTGCCAAGGTTGTGGAAAATACACGATTATATATGACCAGTGGGATAGACAAACTGTTGTACCCCTGTGGAAGACAATTTGGCAATATCTACAAAATGCATGTAACCTTATACCCAGAATTTTGCTGCTAGGAATTTATCTTGTAGATGTATTTATGCACGTAAAATCAATGCTTGGTGATGGTAGGGCAGATGGTGGATGGGGTAGAAGATTTTCACTACAGTTTTAAATTTTTGCAAAATATAAATATATTACCTTCACAGAGAAATAAATTAATTTAGAAAGGAAACCTACCAGCTTTTCTTCCTGCCAAAAATAATGGTGAGAATATATATGTTAATAACAAATCATTATTAATAGGATGTAACACATCTAAAGCCACCAGTTCAAAATTGTGATTATTTTCCTATGACAACGTAACTTAGTTAATGGTAGGGTAGCATTTGAGACCTTCTGACCTATAATTTTTGTGATTCCCCACACCTTCAAAAGAGTCTTCAGGAACTGATGGCTTCTACACAGTTCATGGAAAAAGATAACGTGAATAATTTATGATGTGGAATACGAGTAGGTTTCGTGTCAGTTTTTATGTGGCTTAAAATTATTTACTATTACACTTACTACTTCATATTCTTATCAAAATATGTAAACAGTTTAATAGTAAAATGCATCATTTTCCCAATAATCTTTTTAAGTATTATGGAACCATACTCTTCATATGACATGCTCTCTGTGGTGAAAGCAAAAAAACATGTTCAGTTCCCTTATGTGTTAATTTAGTATCTAACCAAATCTTGACCTAATTTCACACAAGATTAGCTTCCCTTTTTTCAACTTCTGAATTTTAATTTCAAATGTGTAGAAATTTTAATAATAAGATAAACAGAGGTGTCTGTTTTAGAAATAAACAGATATTAAATACTTACTTCATATCTTACACCAAAATGTTCAGAGAAATTAAAGTGTTAAGTGTAAAAAATTAATAACAGAACTAAAATAAAATATTGGCATGAAGAAGGCTTTTAGAAGCAGAAAGTAATGTGAATAAACTATTAAGTATAATATTTGTATTGCTCTTTCAAAATTAAGGCCAATTAGCAGAATTAAAAACAAATGACAGCTGTGACTATTTGCAGTATCTATCAGACAAAGGGTTATAATCTTTCATATAAAAAGATCTTTCAATAAATGAAATGAGATGGAGAATCTATTGGAAAACTCGATGAAGAATTTAAACAGGAATTTGACAAAAAATGCAAACAGCCAATAAACAAAATATTAAAGAGGGCACGTATTGAATGGAGCACTGGGTGTTATATGCAAACAATGAATCATGGAACACTACATCAAAAACTAATGATGTAATGTATGGTGATTAACATAACATAATAAAATTTAAAGAAAAATAAAAAAAAAGTCCAACCACTAAGTAATCGGTGAAATGCAAATTAAAACAGCGATAATAAACCATCATCTGCCTATTATATTGGCTTTTGTCAAAGGTATTTGTCAGAGTTCTAGAAAATAAGCACTCTTATGTTGTTTGTTGGAGGATGAATTCTTACATTTGTAGGGAGTAATTTGATAATTCATACCAAAAAGACTTCTACCTTGAAAACTATCAATATGCCTGAGAGATTAAGGAAAGCCTAAAAAAATAAAGGAGTATACCTTATTCCTCTCTTGGGAGAAACCAACTGGAAGATCCTATATTGTAAAGGTATCAACTCTCTTCAAATAATCTGTAAATTCAGTGCAAGCTCTATTAAAATTGCAACAGCTGGTTTTTAATAGAAAGTGACATACCAATTCTAAGATTTATATACAAATACCAAGGGCCAAGAATATCCAATGCAATCTTGAAGAACAACCAAGTTTAAGAATGTTCACTACCAGGTATCATTATTTAATATAATTAATTCTGTGTGATACTGCTGTGAGGATAGACTATATGTACTTACTTAATTTATGACAATGGTGCCACTTCAGTTAAGAAGAGAGTGGATGATCTAGAAATACATATATTCTACAAGTGTTTGAAGTCAGAAACAAGCTTGTCCTTGGTGAGGGGTAGTTGGGAAAGGGTTAATAATGGGCAGGAGCATGAAGTAAACTCTTAGAATAAAGTTCTAATTCCTGATTTGGGTGTTAGTAGCAATGGTATGCTAACTTTTAAGAAGTCTATTTCTATTTTTATGATCTGTATACTTTCCTATGTGTCTCTTATCCTTCAATATAAAAGAGTCTATGAAAATATTTTAAAAGCCTTAGGCTGGTAGTGAAATTGCTGGGTCCTAGGGTAGTTTTATTTTTAACTTTTTGAGGAACCTCCATACTGTTTTCCAGAGTGACTACACCAGTTTGCATTCTCACCAACAGTGTAATAGAGTTCCCCTTTCTCCACACTACTAGGTATTTACCCAAAGGATATGAAAATAGTGATTCAAAGGGATACATGCACCCCGATGTTTACAGCACCATTACCAACAATAGCCAAATTATGGAAAGAGCCCAAATGTCCATCGACTGGTGGATAAAGATGTGATATATGCATACAACGGAACATTACTCAGCCATACGTGGGTGAAGCTAGAGTGTATTATGCTAACTGAAATAAGTTAGAGAAAGACAAATATGATTTCAGTCATCTGTGAAATTTAAGAAACAAAACAGATGAACATAGGGAAAAAGGAAGAGGGGCAAACCAGAAAAGAGACACTTAACTCTAGAGAACAAACTGAGGGTTACTGGACGGGAGGTGGGTGGGGGGATGGGCTAAGTGGGTGGTGGCTGTAAGGGAGGGCACTTGTGATGAGCACTGGTGTTGTATATAAGTGATGAATCACGAAATTCTACACCTGATATTAATATTACACTGTATGTTAGCTAAATGGAATTTAAATAAAAACTTGAAAGGAGAAAAAAAAGTACTCATTCCATTCAACTGCAAAATTTTACTTCTATGAATTTTCCTAGGGGAATATCAGAGATATACACAGAGACATGTGAATACCCAATTCTGTCATTTATACTAGTGAAAAACTGAAATAAAATCCCTCAAATGGAATAAATTACACCCATATAAGGGGATACTTTGCATCCTTTAAAGTACACACTATGAAAAACACTCTATTTTGAAAATATTCATGACATGTTAATCGGTAAAAGGTAAGTTATACACCACACATAAATTAGGTCTTCGATTTTCTGTATATATTTGGCATAACAGTATCTATCTATCTGTATTTTTTAAATGACTGGAAATACATGAAATTATTAACCATAATTTTTTGGGGGTGTTACCAATTAAAGATCATTTTTATGTAACTGTTGATATGTTTTGGCATTTTATAAAGTTACTACACAGAAAGAGTATTATTTTGTATGTTTTAAATGTTAAATAAAAAGAAATAAATGGATTATACTGATTGGGTGGCTGGCTATCCCTCTAAAATATCTGCTACAATAAAATTATCATTTTGACTTAGACTTTCAATATGCTGTAGGTGCTATATGACAGCTTTTACTTATATTAGCTCCCTTAATCTCACCCATAATCCTATGAAATATATTTTTTCCTACAACTGACAAGTGAGGAAATTAAGGTTCACAACTATAAATAATATTCCTAAAGTTACTAGTAAGTTAAAAAAAAAATGTAGCATTAGACATCTGTGTTTTCCTGACTCCAAATTCTAACTTTCCTTTTCTCTTACCTGCCAAAACACAATTTCTCTGATCTTTCAAAATCTAACGTATTACTTGATAAATGGAGTACTGAAATTCATACTTTTCAAAAGCTTTTAATATTTATGGGAACAATCTATATCCTTATTGCTCATTACTATTAATGAGATATATACATTTAGAAGTCAACTTTAATATAACCAATACAAATGAAATGTATATAAACATACTGAAAAAAATACTATTTGACATTTGTTAATTCAAGACTATTACATAGGGATTACAAGGTAAATTAGGAAGCTTACTGAATAAATTTTTGGATGATGATTAACCCAAAACCATGATTAAATGATCTTCATGCAATTGTAGTGTCTTCTACATTTTGGTAGATTTGTCATCCATTTTAAAATAGAGACATAGACAGGCATAAAAACAGACACATAGATCAATGGAACAGAGTAGAGAGCCCAGAAATGGACCCACAACTATATGGTCAGCTAATCTTTAACAGAGTCGGAAAGAATATCCGATGGAAAAAAGACAGTCTCTTTGACAAGTGGCCCTGGGAAAACTGGACAGCGACATGCAGAAGAATGAAACTGGACCACTTTCTTACACCATATACAAAAATAAATTCAAAATTGATGTAAGACCTAAATGTAAGATGGAAACCATCAAAATCCTAGAGGAGAACACAGGCAGCAACCTCTTTGATCTCAGCTGCAGCAACTTCTTACTAGACATGTTCTGGAGGTAAGGGAAACAAAAGCAAAAATGAACTACTGAGACCTCATCAAGATAAAAAACAAACAAACAAAAACAAAAAAAAAATAAACTTCTGCACAGAGAAGGAAACAATCAAAAAACTAAAAGACACCTGATGGGATGGGAGAAGATATTTGCAAATGACCTATCAGAAAAAGGGTTAGTATTCAAAATCTATAAAGAACTTAACAAACTCAGCACCCAAAAAACAAATAATCCAGTTAAGAAATGGGCAGAAGACGTGAATAGACATTTCTCCAAAGAAGACATCCAGATGGCTAACAGACACATGACAAGATGCTCAACACCACTCGTCATCAGGGAAATACAAATCAAAACCACAATGAGATACCACCTTACACCTGTCAGAATGGCTAAAATTAACAACTCAGGAAACAATAGATGTTGGTGAGGATGTGGAAAAAGGGGAACCCTCTTACACTATTGGTGGCAATGCAAGCTAGTACAACCACTCTGGAAAACAGTATGGAGGTTCCTCAAAAAGAGAAAAATAGAGCTACCCTATGACCCTGCAACTGCCCTACTAGGTATTTATCCAAAGGATACAAAAATGCTGATTCAAAGGGGCACATGCACCCCAATGTTTATAGCAGCATTATCAATAATAGCCAAAGCATGGAGATAGTCCAAATGTCCATTGACTTATGAATAAAGAAGAGGTGAGATATATATATATATATATAGGAATATTACTCACTCATCAAAATGAATGCAATCTTGCTATTTGCAATGATGTGGATGGAGCTAGAGGGTATTATGCTAAGCGAAATAAGTCAGTCAGAAAAAGATAAATATCATATGATTTCAGTCATGTGGAATTTCAGAAACAAAACAGATGAAGATAGCAGAGGGGAAGGAAAAATAAAACAAAACAGAGAGGGAGGCAAATCATAGAAGACTCACAACTATAGAGAACAAACTAAGGGTTGCTGCTGGAGGGGAGGTGGGTGGGGGGATGTGCTAAATGGGTGATGGGCATTAAGGAGGGCACTTGCTGGGATTAGCACTGGGGGTTATATCTAAGTGATGAATCACTAAATTCTACTCCTGAAACCAAGACTACACTAAAAGTTAACTAACTTGAATTTAAATGAAAAATAAAAAATAGAGACATAGACAAAATAAGTTGTTATAATAAATAAAAATGGTAAGAGAAAATTGCAAATTCAGATACATAGCAATTTTTGTGATAAATTAGCATTATTTCCAAAGAATTTAATGATAAATGCTGAATTCTGAACCTTTCATACTTAAAAATATAGATGATACTTGGTGAAATTTTAGCTCAGTTTAAAAATTCCGAGCTCATACAGTTCCAAACTAAATACCAGGTGAGTGAAATTTTGGTGTAAAAAAATAAAGCCATACAAATAACAAAAATATGGGTAAATGTTCTTACAATTTTGATGTAAAAGTTATAATTTTGATTTTAAAACCATAAAGTGACTGTTTTAAATCCATAATAATCTAAAACTTCCTTATATTAAAAAATTAAACAAGCAAAAGAAAAATCAAAACCACAGGCAATGTGCCTTAAATGCCTTGAAAGACACTCAAGATAAAACCACTCTCACAGATCGATAGGAAAAAGATAAATACTCAACAGAAAAAAAAATGAACAAGGATCACAAATGGACAATTTATGAAAGAAGAACTGTAACTGACCTATAAGTCTATTAAAACTGTTTAACTTTACTAGAAACCACAGAAATCAAATTCAAACAGTAAGGCGTAAGGTTGCACCTATTGATTTGGCAAAGATTTTTTTTTAAAACTTCTTGTATTACAATACAGCAATGTCACGTAATAGCAACAGTACAAGGATTCAGGCCCTCTCCAAAAGTACTAGTAAGTAAGTTGGACCATCCCTCTGGGAAGCTAGGGCTGGGAGTGGATTAGGTAGAGTTTTGCGCTATGTGTTCAAATATAAACATATTCTCACTCTTAGACCAGAAATTCAACTTTTCATATTTTATCGTAAGGCAACAATGCTGTGTACACATGTTAAATCACAAGAATGTTTGCCACAGCCTCACTTACAGATGCAAAACATTTGAAATGGCTTCCACACTCACCAATAGGGTATGAGTTAAAAGTTATGAAACATCCATCCAGTTACATACTCTGCGGATGTGTAATAAGTGACATACATGTGTATTTAGTAATATGGAAAACATACGTGGTATGTCAAAAGTATAAAAGTTTTCATTTCTGGGTAATAGGTCATTTTTGCTCAGCTGCATTTTTTTTATTTTAAAGATTTTATTTATTTATTTGACAGAGAGAGCGCACAAGCACGGGGGCGCAGGAGAGGGAGAAGCAGGCTCCCTGCCGCGCAAGGAGCAGACGCGGGGCTCGATCCCAGGACCCTGGGATCATGACCTGAGCCGAAGGCAGACAGTTAACCAACTGAGCCACCCAGGTGCCCCTCGCAGTTGCATTTTTAATTTGTCTGCAATGAACATGAACTACTTTAAATCAGAAAATGGCTGTTTTAAATATAGGCATACATACATACTTGTCTGGTAGAAATAGATGATTTGTTATACTCCTTACGATGCGTGAAGCAGTAGTCTAAGTGTTTTGTTTTGTGTTTTTTTTTTACATATCAACATTTAGTTATAACAACACTATGATGTAGGTACTATTATTATCTATATTTTATAGTTGAAAAATTGACAAAGGGAGGCTAAGTGATTTGCCCAAGTTCACATAGCCTGTAACTGATAACCAAGCTAGACTTTGAACCCAAGAAGTTAAGCTCAGAAACGCATGCACTTAACCACCTGTACTACTTTGCCTTCCATTCTTTTTAGCTACAGGACTTTGAGAAAACATACCGAAAAGAGCACAAAAGAAAGTCTACTTTCTTTCACAGCAGTTCTTAGAATAAATTCCCTCAGTTACTTATTAGATCTTATGCAATTTCTTCCTAACTTTGAAAGTATGGGGGGTGATAAAGTCCTCTTGTCCTTGCAACTACTAAAGTCAACTTCCAAAATTGCCCCTTGTTTTATTTTCATGCTTACATCATGTGACTGATTCCCAATCGTCTCCAAATTCTTTAGCCTGGCCCTCAGCAATCTGACCTCATCTGACCTACTGTTCACATCTTTCTAATAACAAAACTCCATTTTGGTAAATGGTGATCTCATTATTCTGGGTATGCCCTTGACTGCCTTCTGTTCCTCTGTCATCGTCTGCTCTGCCATTAAAATGTCTTCTTTTTCCTCAATGAAATATCTCTTTTCCTAATTGACACATATAAAACCTTTTCCATCCTTCATGTTTTGGGTAAAGAAAGTGCCACCTTCTCAGAGAAGATTGCCTAATCCCTCCGGATAGAAATAATTATTCTTTCTAATAAACTCTGTATCATTTATTATCTGTGCTACTTCATCAGGCCCTGTCAGGTACTGCTTTTTTCCATATTTTACTAGTCTCCCTTTTGCACTTGTATTTTCTTCCCTTACATTTCCCCGAAAGCTTGAAAACACACACACACACCAGCACACCACACACATTACACACATATAACTACGACTGAATGCTTCATCTTTGTATACACTTTCTCTTATGTGGTACAGCACTTGTTACATGAACAATCACACACACCAATCACTTGCAGAGAAGACAAAAGGTAAAGCTGAGGATTAAAAGCAGCAATAAAGAGGGCACGTATTGCATGGAGCACTGGGTGTTATACGCAAACAATGAATCGTGGAACACTACATCAAACACTAATGATGTAATGTATGGTGATTAACATAACGTAATAAAAGAAAATTTAAAAAAAGCAGCATTCTCTTCAGAGTGCTTATATTCTCACATATGTTGCATTTTTAACTCTGCTTCTTGTTTGAGTCTATGTGTGAATGCCCAAGCTCACGAGAACAGCAAGAACAGGTCTTGCCCAGCAGCTAGGCTGGCGAAATAGGATTTTAGTACACCTGAGCATGAAAGGGTAGAATCTAGTCAGTCAAGAAGAGCAAGAAACACGGGTAGAAGACTCAATTCTTGACATTTTCTTTCAGTTACACTGATGTCATGAATTCTGGAGCTAGAGAAGAGATGGGATATGTGTTAATTACAGCACTGGCAGAAACATTGCCTGTGCAATTAATTCAATGAATATTTACCTAGTAACTATTTTTCTTCCAACCACCACCTTATATATTATCCACAAGTGTACTGTTTTTTTTTTCTTAATTGATTCAAGTCGCTCATTGTATGGCTAAGTATAAACCTTCACCGCCAACACCCCCCGCACACACCCTGCACTCTGAATGCATCTTGAACAAATACTCCCTTGCCACCAACCAAAATAATTTTTAAAAACCTTCCAAAATTTAGTAATACCAATTGAGTAATTCAAGCAGACCATTATTGTCCTCGGGATAAAATGCATGAGCTAGGAAGCATTTGGGGACCTCATTTCACCTTGCATATTTTTCTACCTCAATAAATTAAAGCCACTGGGCAACCAGAACTTAGGAATGATATATTTTCCAGCACAATCCTCAATTATTTTTTACAACTGGTCTCATGGTAAAGTATCTCTCACTAGGAGGTCATTTACTTTCTCTCCCTCTGGAAATTTAATAAAATAATAATGAATATTAAAGTGAAAAATACATTATGGCTATATGCCACCAGACATTTAAAATTATAAATCCATATACAATTTTGAACTGACCAATTATAATTTATTTTTAGGACAGGCACCCTCCAATGGCATAGCTATTGGAATTTTCCTTTAAACGTAAATGGATTTTCTTTTAAAACATGCGGTTTTTAAGTACAATGTTTCAAGATCTGTATTTTCTATATTGTGTTCAGTTCTACCTGAATATAAGAGTGAAGTCTCCTGTATCAGACCATGGTGTATATTAGTTTCATTGCATAACCACTTCATTAGCACACTTGGATTTTGTTACTGTTGCTAAGGATCCGAAACACGTAATACATGATGAGGTAAATGAACACTCCTAGGGAGATTTCAAAGTCAGCAAAATTTGATGTACAATAAATAGGTTTGCCTTCCTTGGAGAACTGGGCCCTTATTACCACACTAAACCCATATTGGCTTTTAAATAAACCTTGGTGTTCATGAGCAGTATTCTCGTTCATTAATTTCTTAGTTTGCAAATAAGCAACTAATTCCATAATAAAATAATCCTTAATAATATACGTAGTTCATGGAAAAAATGTTTTTTGACTGTTCACCTTGATTTAAACCTACCCTACCCTAATATTAGGTAACCAGCTCTGTGATGGCTCCCAGAGGCATTAGACAAGTGAAGTGAATTGGTGAAATTGATTTGCCCAAACTTCAATAGCTATCATTTATCTTCTAAAATGGATTTGATAGGGATTTACACCCACCTAACTATCTACCTACTCACACACTCTTTACTACATAATGTGATTTTGATCACATACTGTTTAAACCCTGAGGATAATAAAACTTACAAAGAGGTTAACACGTAATTTATACGACACATACACATACCACAAAATCTGCTGGTAAAAATTAACCCCATATTTTTCTCTCTCCTTCTCTCCCAGCTCATACTCATTCTAGAACAAGGAAAGAACTACTTTATTCTCACACTCTCCTATCAGCAGTCTTTGTTCTTTTTTGCTGGGCAGAGACCAGGGCAGCAGCCTGGCTGATATACAGAAAGGTCCTCTGGATAGTTAGGAAACACAGTTTTTTATTGTGTGTGTGTGTCTGTTTTGTTTGATCAAGGAAAACTAAGCCAGGATCTGTGTAAATCTACCTAACCAACAAAAATCATAACAAATTATAATAGCTTGATATTTATTAAGATCATCCTTGAGCTGTCAGGAAAAAGTAGCTATTTTATTTTATTATTTTATTTTATTTTATCTTATTGAGAGAGAGAGAAAGAAAAAGAGAGAGAGAGAGAGAGGTGGGGGGAGGGGCAGAAGGAGAGGGAGCAAGAGAATTCTAAGCAAGCTCTACACCCAGCACAGAGCCCAATGTGGGACTCGATCTCACCACCCTGAGATCATGACCTGCACTGAAATCAAGAGTCGGACTTTTAACCGACTGAGTCACCCAGGTGCCCCCAAATTAGCTATTTTAACAATAGAATTTTTAAAAACCAGAGTCCTCTCCTTTGTTAACATACAAATCATTAGGGGCACCTGGGTGGCTCAGTCGTTAAGCGTCTGCCTTCGGCTCAGGTCATGATCCCAGGGTCCTGGGATCGAGCCCCGCATCGGGCTCCCTGCTCGGCGGGAAGCCTGCTTCTCCCTCTCCCACTCCCCCTGCTTGTGTTCCCTCCCTCGCTGTGTTCCTCTCTGTCAAATAAATAAATAAAATCTTTTAAAAAAAAACAAAAACATACAAATCATTATACTTCAGAATATAATCATTAGAGAAAAAGGGTGGAAAACACACTGCATGATCACATATCAATTTTAAAGAAATTGCATTAGAAACAATTTAACTATTTAAACATAACTTTAAACTTAAATTACTTAAAATAAATATAATTTAAAAATCAGTTCCTCAGTCGTACTTGTTACCTTTCCAATGCTCAAAAGCCACAATGTATTGGATAGCACAGACAGAGAACATATCCATCCCTGCAAAGAGTTATCTTGGACAGCACTACAAGCCATACTATAGTGCTTGCTTGAGGATTGATGTACCTAAAAGCCTTAACAATCCTTGTGATTTCTTTTTAAAGTAGAACAAAATATTTTAGAAAAGAATCCAGGAGTGTTCAAGTACATAAACAAATGTGACTGTTTTGAGAACATGACAATGAATTGCTGCTTTTAATCTGAACAGTTTCTGGCTAGAAAGTTTGTTGTTTTCTAACATTCATCTTCTAAAAGAAAGAAAATCACCACGTTGGAAAAAAAAAAAAACACTTCTATTTCTTTCCCTTCCTCTGAATCATTTTATTATGTTTAAAAATATCAAGATTAAAAAGTATTTTTGTAACAAATGGCATAATCTGCATAACTCACATCTATATATTCTCCGTGCAATAGTCTCTATTTGCAAATGGATGCATTATTGTTATTTATACCACGAAGTAAATGCATATTGCATTACCCAAGAAATGAAATATGCCTAGGAAGAAAATCAAAGTCCCCAGGAGTTTTAATCTTGCTGATAAATAAGAAACTAATACGATACAGAATAGTTATTCCTGGAAATAGGGACTTTGTGGGGGGGGCGTGTTTGTTTTGAACACAAAAAGGAGAGGATGTGTCACTGGTGTATGTGAAGATGAAACTTTACTAGCTGTGCAGACATTATAAAGGGAATAAAACCCCAGGGTGGGTAGCTCTCTTCCTGCTAGCCAGAAGAGAAAAAGAGCACAGATATAAATTTGAAAAAGAAGACAAATTTGATTTCTTTAGAGAAAACAAAAACCAAAAAACAAAAAAATCTGGGCAGAAGGCAGGGCCCAAACTACTTATTTTTCTGCCAGGATTGTTGCTATCAGCCCATCTGAACAAAAGTCTAGGGCAGGGGACAGCAAAGTCTGGCTCATGAATCAAATCCAGCTGCCACTTGTTTTTATACAGTCTTGAGAGCTAAGAATGACTTTTCACATTTTAAATAATTGTTAAAAAAATTAAAAGACACGTGACACGTGGAAATTATACGAAATTCAAATCTGTGTCCACGTATAAAGTCATACCGGAATCCTCTGCACTCATTCTTTGCATGCTGTCTCTGGCCACGTTTGCACCAGCAAGGCAGCCCGGAGTAGTCACGGGAAGACCCTTATGGCCTGCAAAGCCTAACATCATGACCATCTGTGCCTTCACAGAGTTTGCCGACCCTGCTCTGGAGGACCACGGAGTTGCTGACTCAGTCTCCAGTCCTTCTAAATCTTTTCCCTGCTTGTCTCCCAGAGCTGCTTTAAGGGGTAGGTGGGTGAGGGAGGTGCCCAGGGTTCAGTGTAGGAGAAAAACTTTTAAACACAGCATCCATGAACTCCTGCCTCCTGGGCAAACCCCTTGGGTAACTTGGAAAATGTATGAGGACAGCGACCTCCATAGGAAATTTTTAAAAAATCCATCCTCCTCCTCATCTGTTGTTGAGGAAGTTTCTGTGGCTAGTATTTGCAAATATCTGATTTGGCAGGGCCATTTACCTGGGACCAGCTAGCTCAAGCTTGCAAGGGTAGCTAGCTGAAACTGGAACCTCAACATCGTATGGGGCAAGTGTCTAGCAAGACTGAACTGTCTGTATTATTATTTAACTCTAAAATCTTTTCATTTACTTTCCCAGGAGTTATATGATTCAGAAAAAGCAAAAGAAAACAGAACAAAGAACTTAAAAAATGGAAATGATGACCCAACATAAAAGCCAGAAAAACAAACTTAAAAAATATTGTTATTATATCTTGTAAGTTACTGTTAGCCTTGATGAGCCCTGAACTGCACTGGTCAACATGCTCGCCCCTAGCTACATGGGGCTACTGAGCCCCTGGAAGGTGGCTATTTGGAACAGAGAATGAGAATATGTGTAAAATACAAAGTGAATTTCAAAGACTTCACACAAAACATTTTAATATTTTCATACTTACTAAAATGTCAAAGTGACACCATTTCAGATACACTGAGTTAAATATATTATTAAAATTACTTTTACCTGTTTATTTTTACATTTTAACACAGCTACTAGAACATCTAAAATTATATACATGGCTTGCGTTATATTTCCATTTGACAGCACTGGTATAGAATAGTGCTATGCATCTAGAAATGGCAAAAACATTAAATGAAGGATAATCCATGCACGTAAAAAAGTCACATGACTTTTAGTACATGTAATTTCCTCATTTTAAGAAAAAGTAAGAGGCGAAGTTTTTTTTTTTTATGAATAGAAAATCAAGTTCTTTTTGCCTCCACTAAATAAATGCCGAATAAATATTTTAAGCAAGCGGTATGAAGGAACAATGAATGATGAGCTTGTCTCGGATGGGTCCAGCTGTCCCCAGTACACTTCCTACTCTCACAGGGATGAAGCAACCTCATGTGTATTAATTCCATTTCCTTATTTGCTGGCTTCCATGTTTCACTGAGCGTGCTTGCTAAGGCCCCTGGGGATTATCTCCCAACCACATGGTGCCTAGAAACAAGGGCTGTGTAGCTTCATTTGCACATCACTGCACTGTCCGACTGTTTTGGCCTCCAGGGTGTACACCATACAACTCTATTTTTGTGGAGTACTTCCTGTCTGGAGGGGAGGGCACTGAGCAAAGGCACAGCTACACATAGAAAATGTTATTGTCACACAAGAGGAAAGGAAAAGTAGGGAGGAGAGAAATAGAGACCTGGGGTCTTCCTGGACCTACTTCCTGTCTGGAGGGGAGGGCACTGAGCAAAGGCACAGCTACACATAGAAAATGTTATTGTCACACAAGAGGAAAGGAAAAGTAGGGAGGAGAGAAATAGAGACCTGGGGTCTTCCTGGGTCTCGGATGCGGAAGCCCGGTGGTGGTTTCCTCTGCGTGAGGGCTGAGCAGCATAACCCAGGGGAAGAAAGAGAGAGCCCTGTGGCTGGGAAAGGGAAGCCAGAGTCGGAGGATGTGAATCAATCCGGCGCTGGGGTAAGGGATGATAATGGAGGACTGCAAGTCAAGGGACCCAGGTTCTAATACCACCTCTGCCTCTATTTGCATCATCTGGGGCCATTCGGTCAGTATCACGTCATTTACTCAAGTGAAAAATGCAAAGACTGGATTAGACTTGCTCAGCGGTGCCTTCTCTAGCTTGAATGTTATGAATATATTTCATCTCTGGCAGAGAACAGAGCAATGTACACAGCCCTGAGTGTGTCACTGAGTTGAAAGGAGACAAAGACTGTGTGTTGGCCTGACACCTGAATGCCTGGGAACATAAAAGATGTTCTCTGAGGGTTTATTAGGAGGCTTTGACATAGGCCTAAAATGTGGAAAATCCCATGACAACGGGATACCTTGTCACCCTAAGCAGATGTAAGCTTAATTTTCCTCACAGCAAGATAATGAGCAATATAATAGAGCCTAACAAAGCAATTTTGGATACAGGCTTAACACAATCAAGTGCCATGGTGTTTCAGTCATTTGTTTACAGGATTGAAACAACTTTCCTCCAGAGCCAGGATTCCTGCCAGATAACCTGTGTCATGGACTTTAGTGCAACAAGCAACACCAAACGGCTAACAATTCTCTCCACCCCAGGGCTTTGCCGGCGCAGGAGGTCTATCTCCTGGCTCTGGCGAAAGGGGAAGCTACGTTCCTGATGACGTGGCAACACATCAGGCTCTGGCTTCCAACAAAGAGCTGAGACACAGTCGTTCTCAGGCCCTGGAAGCTGCTCCTCGCAGGGGCAAGTGAGATAAATCCAGAGTATCTCAAATCCTGAGATGCAGAAGACAACAGAAGTTTGGGGGCATCAGGACAGTGTCAAACTTAAAGGGAAAAAAATCATTTTTTGAAAGGCAAATACAGAACTTGCTCCTAACTTCTCTAGTCCCGATTCATTCCCCAGAGGCTATACGCTGAAGTGGAAACCCTTCTGATACACACACACACACACACACACACACACACACACACACACACACACACAGCTGCCCCTTAGAGTGACTCTGCTGGACAAACGTTTATATTTTTCCATCACGATGAGATTCTTAAAACGAAAGCTACAGTGACGTTTTCTTTTCTTTTTTTTTTTTTTAAAGATTTTATTTATTTGACAGAGAGAGACACAGTGAGAGATGGAATATAAGCAGGAGGGGTGGGAGAGGGAGAAGCAGGCCTCCCGCCGAGCAGGGAGCCCGATGTGGGACTCGATCCCAGGACCCTGGGATCATGACCTGAGCCGAAGGCAGATGCTTAACGACTGAGCCACCCAGGCGCCCTACAGTGACGTTTTCTAATGACCATTCCAACTTAGGCTGAAATTAAAACTATAAAGTTGAAGTCATGTTCTTTATCATCACTTTTATATAAACTACTCAGGATTCCAGATTGTATTAATTCATATATTTGTCACAGGTGAACCATGAATTTTTTGTTAAAAGTTGTGAAACTGTTTTCAATCATTAAAAACCACCGTTGAATTGCTTAATGATTAAAATAAAAACTATTTGGGGCTTTTTATATGCCAGACAGTATGCTAGGTAAATTTTTCGTTCCTTCAATGAGCACTTATTCAGGAAGAAAAGAAAGACATTTAACCACATAATTAAATTACCAGGTGATGAGTACTTTAACGAAGACCGACACAGAGCACTCCAAAGGCATGGAGACTTGAAGGCCCATGTCTCCTGGAGGAAGAACGGAGTCAAGTGGCAGTGGGGCAAGACAGATTCAGAGTTGAGACCTTAATCGAGTTGTGTGTTAATGGCTTAACTAGCAAAAGCCAATCTGGGCAGCCCAAGGGGGGGAAAAAAGGTGAGATACTGGCTCTAGCTTGACAATGTGTGGGAAATAGGGAAGAATTACTTATGACTTGGGTTGCCAGATAAAAAACAGGATGCCCATTTAAATTTATCTTAATTAAGATAAACAATGAGTAATTTTTAGTCCTATTTTGGGGCAGGATTTGGGACACACTTGTAGTAAAAAAAAATCTGGGCTTTCTCTATTTTGATTCACTAATTTTTACAACCCTAGTCATGATGGGAATGTAAAATAAAATGGTGGCAGACAGGGTAGGTCTGAAAGGTTTTGTGCACCATCATGGGGAGTATTAACCTTATGATATAGGGATAAACACTTTTAAATAGAGTTGCAACAAAGCAGACTTCAGAAGGATTTGAGTAAAAGGGGTATGTGAAGCCAGTAAGAAGTCACACCCCAGTAAAAGCCTGGCCAGAGCCCATGCTGCCTTATAAATATCTCACTTGGAACAGACACTTGGTCACTGGCATCATCTCTAATGTGGCTAGAATGTGATGGATATTTCCTTTGCATATCACCAACATCTCTCGACTTGCTCTGCCTCAGAGGATTCTCCAGAGCTGGGAGTATTTTTTCTGGAATTTCCCCTTTTTCTGCTTCACCAACCCTATTCTCTCATTACTACTTCTTTTCTCTTTCTCTTTTTCTTTTTTTTTTTTAAGTAGGCTCCCTGCCCAGCGCAGAACCACAGGCAGGGCTCGAACTCACATCCCTGAGATCAGGACCTGAGCCAAGATGAAGAGTCAGACGCTTAACCGACTGAGCCTCCCAGGCGCCCCTCACTACTACTTCTGAGGATCAACATTCTTGCTTTCAATTTCTTAGGTTCTGTTCTTGAGTTCACTTAAAGTAAGACGTTATCCTTCTCCACTTCTGTCGAAAAGCAAGGATAAATAGTCCTTGATTTATTTGCAAGCAATCTGTTTTCCTTAATGAATTTCGAGTGTTCCCTAGAAGCAGAGCTTGGTACAGCTAGATTGAAAATCTTCATTAGTCACTGTACATGATAACTTGAAACAATCTCAAATTTTACAGTTCATATGTGGAAGAAACATGGTAGGGTCTTCCAAAATTTGACAACAATTCTGATGATTTACACAGCATCACCAACAATGATCGTGTACATGAAAGAAACTTTCTAAACTCTCGTCAATAAAGGCCAAATGGTAATTAACCATGCTAGGGGAAAGACCAAATTGTCTTTTGCTTCTCTCCCATGAAGAGGTACTGCCAGGGAGACAGGGAAAGAAGTATGACATAGTGTTATATATTATAGTACTACAGAGCGGTTAATTACTAAAAAATATTGTGCTATTTTTCTCAATTTTGTGGTGTATGTGGTATTTGTCAGCTTCTTTTAGAAACTGTCAGGATTTCTTTTGTTTTTGTAAATACTCATGCTCATCCCTAAATTTTTTATTTGTACTGCTGTGTTTTTTGACTTAAAGAAGACTGCCAAAGTAGAATATACTTTAAGCTCCACATAACCTGGATCTACTTTTGCTTATACTTTGTTTCGTATAGAAAATGATTTTTTTCAGTATCCCCAAATAATCAACTTGGTATAGGCACTGCTAAAATCGGTGGGTTTTTTCTTTTATTTTGAAGACTCTTATTTCTTATGGTTGCATAAACAAAAATAAATTGACACAAATACGAGGTTATCTAGGACTTAAAATTCCTTTTGTACGTTAAAAGTATTAGTTTAGTTTTGTGTTTGCTCTAACTTGTTTTCAGCTTTACCGAGATATAATTGACAGATGAATTTATGAGATAATTGAAGCATATAATGTCATAATTTGATATATGTACACATTGTGAAAATATTCCTCCCATTGAGTTCATTAACACACCCATCACTTCAAATGTTTACATTTTCCCTCCTCTGCTGATAACACTTAAGTTCTACCCTCAACAAATTTCAACTACACAATACAGTGTTATCAACTATATATCAGCAATGAACTGGCTCAGAACATTTCAAAAATCTTTTCTTAAGGAATGATGGTTTAAATAATCCCTGAGGATTTTATATTTGGTCTGCCGCCATTAAATTCAGGTGATCTCATAATTACTCATCATGCAACAGGTTGTAACATGTAAAGTAACAATTTAGAGGCTGGTATAGAACAGCCGAGAATAAAAGTTTAATTTTTATGCATCATTTCTTCAGGAAAACACATCACGAGGGGAAATAGCTTTGAATAAGTTCAGTGAGGGTTGCCATTTAGTTAATTAACTTAGCCATTGTCATTAGCAGGCTCAATATTGACTTTAGAATAATGTCTGCTTAATTTCCTTCAAGCAATGAATATGTATGAAACAATGTCAAAGGTAAAGTAAAAATTAAGACAATATTAGGTAAAAAATAAAAATTAAGTTACTGAATTGTGTCAGAAAATTACATGGAGTACATTCCGGAACTTACATTCAATTGCAGTATGTCCTTCCAAACTTTTAAGATATGACCTTGGCATACACACATTATTTCAGCTGCTTAGTACAGGATTTGTAATAATCTCAATTTTATAAGAAAGTGTATTTCTAAATTGGTTGGAGAAGACTAAAACAATGCATAAATCCAATGCACTGAATATAATTTTCTGCTTCAACTGACAATCTAGTCTTCCGAAAAAACAGGCATACTTTAACCTTTTTTGGCCATATTCATTTTATGTGCCTCCATATTAGAATAAATAAAATCAGTAGGCTCCTATTGATTTTTGGAGGGAGAATTCTCATCTGTAAGATTGAAAGAAAGTGAAGTCCATCAAAGTCAACTGATGAACAAATACGTTATGAAAATGAAGAAAGTAATAACCTAAAAATAAAGGGTAAATCTAAATGTATTTCTGAAATGTGGCAATATTTTTCAAATCTGGATTTTGTGTCCCTCACAGTTAAAAGGTGGGAGGGCCTATAAAATCATTTTTAATTAATTTTAATGTCAATAAACATTCCATAGTGCAATGATCTTCTTAACCACAATGTTCTTAACCAGAGCCCATAGCAGAATCAATTGGGTAAGGGTTTTTATTTTGCTTTGTTTTAATATGCATATCTAAGCTCCAAACCAGAGAATTAAATTCAGCAAATGCATAATGGAGTCCTGATGTCTATATCTAATTTTTATATTTATAATTTGTAAATAGATGCCTGGATCCCAGGGGTACACACATTTCTGCTGCATTCCACACAAACTGGAACGGCTATTAGTAAGTCAATTAGACTATTTCTGTTAACTTTCCGTTCCTAGTCTCAATCTGCTCTCGCCCCGAATTTACGAAGTTTAAAACTCGAGTCAAGTGCAGCGTAGTAAAACAAATAACTTCAGAGGTGAGAGGCCTCAGGTTAATGATCTACTTTACCACTTCAGAAGCTATGGGTTCTCAGTCGTGTTGGGGAACCTCTCTTAAACCCATTTCCTCTTGTGTATAACAGAGCCCATAATTCTTGCAGTACCTGCACATCGCAGTTCCCTTTCATCCTGCTTCCTGTTCTCCCATATGTAATTCACTCCAGAGTCTCCCTTTATCTTGCATCATAAATAATGTCTCTTACATCCAGTCTTGCCTTTCACGGTCCCAGAGCAGGAGGCTAGCTCAAGCCCCAATCACCTGGGCTGTCGGAAAAAATCTCAAATTGGTTTGTAAACCTACCTGCTGTAATTCAACCTCTGCATTGCCATCAGATGGAGTTTCCAAAAATAAAAGTTAATTCTTAACGAGGAGTTCCTCCCCTTTAGATAGATTTACCAGGCTTTCTTGCATGTGCACACAGGGAAAGGGCCAACCACCCATGCTCCTCCAGAGATTCTGATGTGCTCTACCCGAGAGATATACCACCTGCTCCGCAGAGCCAAAGCTTTCCATCATGAACTGGTTATTTGGGGGAAAATAATACAGCAGATCACTTAGCTCCCTGAGATGGGCTGATGCTAGGAGCAGTTGGGTCTATTCTCCTTAATGGGACAGAGTTGTGCTCACTAGTCATTAATGACCACCATGGCTCTTACTCAGAAGATAAAGATTCAAGGTCCCTTAGCTTGGCAGATAAAGATTTCCAAACTTTGGCCTAAGTGTGCCTTTCCAATTTCTAACAGAATCACCTGAATATATTCAGGTGCAATCCTACTGTAATATTTTGTTTATAATTTTTCCACCTGGATCAATCTTTCCTCTTTCCTTGAGTGCTTCAAAACCTACCTCAAACTGGAACAGCGTCTGCATGAAAGCTTCCCTGAACGCTGGGCTCCAAGGCCGCTTGGCTATCTCTGTAGTATATTTGAGAAAATATCTGCCTGTCCTTGGACATCTCCTGTATTACTGTCCTCTGTTACTATCTCAAGTCTCCACAGGATTGTCTAGGCAGCTGGACTAAAAGATCATGGCAAGCTCACAGAGGGCCAGAAGGTTACTCTGTCTTCTACCTCACTGTAATCCATACTCTTTTTAAGTATCCATTTAGTCTGGTTTCATGCACATAATAAACATTCAGTTACTTATTGAACGGCTAAACTCGATGTTTTACTTTTCTAATGAATTCATTCTGAAAACTAGTATTTCTGTCAATCACCAATCAACCAACTTCAAACTAATTCCTCTTCATTAGAGAGGACTAGCATTCTTAGTAGCAAAGTGGTGATTATTAACACTGGCAACCTGATAAAATATTCACCCCTTAACTCCTGGCCTCAGGGGTTAATTTTTTAAATCTCTTCTGATATGCAAAGTTCAGTGAGAAAGTGAACACCGTGAGCACTTGGCAACATGCTGATCTTAAACAAGGTCGGTTAACCTTGCTGAACCTGGATTTCTTTTTCTGAACAAGAGAGGAAATATCCATCTCCCACAACTTTTTGTGAGACTCAAATGAGCCAAAGCATGGGAAGCATGGTGAAATGTATCCTGGCTTATAAACTGTGAAGTTATGGAAAATTCTGGAGATGAATGTGCGGGCGATACCACAGCTGATGAGACCAGTGTGTTAAGGACAGGCATAGCAATGTAAGGGCGGTATTCATTTGCTGAGTAGGTGATGGGAATTAGTTAACACTCACATTTTGCTACTAATAAAAAAAAAAAAGTTTCCTACTAATAAACGTGCTGCCAGAAAACAGGTTTTCACACCTCAATTAGTCAATAATAATTTTTTTTTAAAGATTTTATTTATTTATTCATGAGAGACAGACAGAGAGAGAGAGAGAGAGACAGAGGCAGAGGGAGAAGCAGGCTCCCCGCGGAGCAGGGAGCCCGATGCGGGACTCGATCCCAGGATCCTGAGATCATGACCTGAGCCGAAGGCAGACGCTTAACCGACTGAGCCACCCAGGCGTCCCTAGTCAATAATAATTTGTTGAGAATCTTGTAGGTATCAAGCATTCCACTGAAAGTCCAAAAGAAATTCCAGAATCATATCCCTTATTACTTCTAGTTCTGCATCCATGTTGTTTTCCGTTTCGATGTCAGGTGTGTGAAATATACTCAAAAGTGATTTTTGCCTCCTTCAAGGTTTTTGTTTGCTTGTTGATTAGTTGGTTGGTTACGTCGGGCAGAGGTTTTGAATCAAAGCCTATTCCTGGGACGCCTAGGTAGCTCAGTTGGTTAAGCGTCTGCCTTCGGCTCAGGTCATGATCCCAGGGTCCTGGGATTGAGCCCCGCGGCTGCTCCTTGCTCGGCAGGGAGCCTGCTTCTCCCTCTTCCTGCTCTGCCTGCCGCCCCCCCTGCTTGTGCTCTCTCTCTGACAAATAAATAAAATCTTTTAAAAAAAAAGCCTATTCCCAACAAAACAGAATAACTCAATTCTAAGTAAGACTTAATCTAATTTCTTCTACACAGAGACAAATGCCCAGGTTATTCCTTCTCTCAATACTGTTTATGCCATTGTTTATCTACAGCAATGCTGTCCACTAGAAATATAATGTAAGCCACACGTGTAATTGTCCATTTTCTAGACATTAAAAAAGTTAAAAAAAAAACCAGGCAAATTAGTTTTAATATTATACTCTTAAAATTTGATATAGACTATTATGGTTTCAATCTGCGTTCAATATAAAAATTACTAGTGAGATATTTTATTTTTAAACTACAGTTGTGGTATCTGGTGAGTACTGTACACTTATACCACATCTCAATTTGGACTAGCCACATTTTTCAAATTTTTACTTAATTTTCAGTTAACATCAAGTGTAATATTAGTTTCAGGTGTACAATATAGTGACTCAACACTTCCATATGACACCTGGTGCTCATCACAAGTGCCCTCCTTAATACCCATCATCCATTTAACCCATCCCCCTACCCACCTCCCTCCCCTCCCATAACCATCTATTTGTTCTCTATAGTTAAGAGTCTTGTTTCCTGGTTTGTCTCTCTCTCTCTCTCTCTTTTTCCCTATGTTCATCTGTTTTGTTTCTTAAATTCCACACATGAGTGAAATCATTCGGTATTTGCCTTTCTCTGACTGACTGATTTCGCTCAGCATAATATCCTCTAGTTCCATCCACGTCATTGCAAATGGCAAGATTTCATTTTCTTTTATTGGACTAGCCACATTTCTAGTGCTTATGTGGTCGGTAGTGGCTATCATATTGGACAGCACTGATGTAAAAGTTGAAGGCTTTGTGCGAGTTCTTATTCAAATAAAAAACTGATTAAACTTCCAACAAATATGAATTATTCTTCTCAGTTTTTTATTGTGATTACTTTTCCCTCAAGAACATTTGAAATGTTATAAAACCAGCTGTGTTAAACAATGAAGTTGTCTTTTGAAAACATGGAAGATGAGAATCACTGTTACAATAAATAGTATCCCATGCCATCCTCACTTCAAAGTGGTAACCTAGTTGTTTAAAAAATACAGATGAAAATTCTTCTGTGAATATTGAAAGCAAATGTGAGTATGAATCTCTATTTATACAAGTAAAATGTATATTTAAAATTACATTATAGATTAAAAATACAGTTCTACTTCTGTCATATTTTGACATTTCTATTTGCAATATAACTTCATCAACAGAAGCAGAGCTCTTCATGAATACAGTAAGGATTTTAGTTACAAAAACAAATTACTTCAACATAGAGTTCTTAACATAAAGGAGAGCATAAAATTTTTTTCAAGGATATCCTTAAGTTTCACTAGGGCATACTTGTCATAATACCCTTAAGAAAGTAACTGGCATTTCATGGCCATTTATTTTATAAAAGAAAACATCATATACTAAATTGCAGAGTTTAAATTAGCATGAGAAACTCTGCATGAAAGCCAGATGAATTTGAATCACCTGTATTTTGAAGCCTCAGTGGTTTCTGCCCCAGAGTATCTTAAGAGAAAATCTGTCATAATCCAATGCAAATCTTGCTTATGACAACCTAGCTTCCCCTAATCCCATACACTTTTCATAACCTGGAAGGATCAATTCCAATTTCTTAAAATATTATTGCACACAAAGGCTTATGTTAAACATTTCCCTGATGCTGAAAGTGGTGTATGTATAAACGTAAAAAGGTATCTTTTGGGAGAATCCTAAATTATTCACTGTATTTTCAAATGCCAACAGGGAGAGGGAAAGAATCTTTGGTGGCAGAGTCTAAAATGGCACCCAGTGATTCCCAACTCTTAGTACTATGCCCTTGAGGAATTTCCTCCCCTGGAGAGTAGGCAAGAGCTGTGCCTTAATTTCTAACAAATAAAATATGTCAAAGATGATGGGGTGTCACTTTAGGCTACATAATATTGTGATTTCTGTCTTGCTATCAGTCTCTCTCTTACTGGCTTTGATAAGACCAAATGCCATCTTGGAGAGTCACACATGGCAAGGAACTGAGGCTGGCTTCAGTCAACAAACTGAGGCCTTCTTTCCAACAAACAATGCGAACCTGAATCTTGCCAACAACCATGTGAGCATGGAGGCAGATCCAACCCCAGTCCAGTTTTCACAGGAGACATCAACCCTGGCTGACACCTAGAGTGGAGCTTTGTGAGAGACCACCCTATAGCAGAGGATTCAGATAAACCATGCCCAAACTCCTAACCCACAGCTAGCTTGAATTCCTTAAAAAATGTATTTTAAGTCACTATATTTGTGCTAACTTGTTATGCAGAAATAGATAATACATAATCCTATAAACTTTTGAAGAGGCAAATAAGATAATATATATGTAAATAAAATGGCAGTGATAGTGTATGATTTTCGATACAGAAATATTGCCAATGTAGGAAAAAGCCACATTTTAATGAGTTACTGGGAAATTGCGGCTAGTTTCAAAGTTTCAATTTCAGAAAGAAGAGATCAAATATACATTCGGATGAAATGGGAACACCATTAAGTTTTCATGCACATGCTCACACTTCTGACATTCATTCTCAAATTTTAAGCAGAATAACGATAAAGATAAATAATACTGTCAATCTTCCAGTTTTTAGCATTTTGCATTTGAAAAAGACAAGATATCTTGGTGTTGTTGCTACTTCAAATGGCCTTTCAAAAAACTTTGTACAACTTCATGTAGATGCGAATACCAAAACCTGTTAAGCCTTTTGGATAAAATCATGCCTCAGAATCATGAGAAGTTTTAAATTTAGTTCTTTGGGGTATTCTTATTTTCTTTATTTTCCACATTAAAAAGATGGCTTGTATTGAACTGTTTATTAAAACACATGTTAGAGGTAACCCTTGCGAGAGAATGGGAAAAAAGTGGAGAACGGTCTACCTTGCTCACTTCAACGAGTAAGGGTGTAGTTGGCTAGTAAAAGATGACAGATTTCAGATGAAAGAGAACAGAAGTTACAGGGAGAGGGAAGGGATCAAGAGCAGAGATGGAAAAGAGAGCAAAGGGGATTAACATGTTTTGAGAAGACGAGATGGAAGAGTGGGGGAAGAAGAATATAATATGGAGATTGAGGTGCATGTCCTGTTATAGAACATGGAGATGGTGGAAGCATGTTGGAATTCACTTCTGGGAACTGTTGAGGAATGCACAATTTAGAAGTGAAAAAAAAAAAAAAAAAGTTCGATGCCCTTCCATTTAAGGGATGAATTTGAGGTTTTGATGTGCATGAAAAATTATAAAAGTAATTTTAAAAATGATACATACGGTTGTAATTTTCTAAAACTAAATCAGTATTTTTTTCACAGTCAAAACTCCTTTTTATAAAACGCCAATGGAGACTTACAGCAGATCTTATAGATGGTTTTTAACAAATTTTCTGAGAAATTTATTTTCTTCTGATTTTCCCCCTTATTTTTTCATCAAATTCTGCACTTCCATCTAAGACAGATAGAGAGAAATTGTGTCTCTCTAGAACGTTTTGAAAGTAAAAGAGAAGAATTCTCTTATATTGCAATGAATGGCATAGCCCTCGATAACTGAGGAGAAATATGTAATGCATTTAATGTCAAATTGTCTTAAAAGACTATATCCACTTTATCATTATTTTGGCATCACAATAAACACATTCTTATTCAAATTTAGTAAAACAGTACAGTGAACTCCTCCAGAGGTCTCGAGTAATGTGAGTTTTCTATTCTTCACACACACAATTAATTGTAATTCCTTCACTAAGCAGCTCCATTGTTTGCAGTAACATCAGGCAATCCACCCCCCAATCTCACATTTTACCTTATACCCATACCTACTTTTGTTTATAATCTCCATTTTAGGCCCCTATCTTAAGCTCAGGCCTCTAAAATAGGGCATTTACTCTGAATTCCATTTCCTTTCCTGGTTGTGGTTCTATTTTATTGGGAACTCAAAATACAAAAGATACAGAAACAGAAAAAGTCAGAAAAGGGAATCAACAGTCTTTCATCCTAACAGAACATAAAGTTGAAAAGCAGTGATACAGAATTCTGATTCAACTGATATCCACAGTCACCCCCTAAGGATTTGCATATAAAAAGGCACTTTTCTTCATTTGGGTCTCCCCAGAAATAAACACTGTAGCAAGATTTTGAACTTGAGTAATTTTGGGATGTGATCCTAGACACATCAATGGGGCGTGGAAAAGCAAAATAAAGAAAACAGCCAATAAAACAAGTCACCAGTGTGGGCAATCAGAAGCTTAACAATGGCTGGGAGCTCCAAGAGCAAATACAGGAAGCAAAACTTTGGAGCGATCATATCTGAAGGGCAACAGGGCGGGGTAGTTATCCACCAACTGCTGCTTTAAAAGGGCCTTACTTCCTCTGCTTTTCTGCCCTGTCCCAAGAACAAGCAGAGACAGCACTAAGCAAAAAAATCCCAAATGCTGATAGTTGGAAATCAGATAGCATGTATAGGAAAGCTAAGTGCTGGAGGGAAAGGCGTGGTGGCATTGACAGTATCTACCATAGCAAAATGTATTTTTCATTTAAACATTATATACAACTTGCCTGATTTGGAAACCATTGATATAATGCCATGATCACTACTCAGTTCGATTAATTGGCAAAAAAAATCAGGTCCAAACAAGGTTATAGATATTAGTTGGTTACCTTTTTCAATCCATTCATCCCTCCCTCTCTCCATTCTCCCCTTCCCCCCCTTTTTTCCTTTGGGGGGCTTTCTACCTACCCACCTTCATTGTGTTGCAGCCACAGTGTCTGGTTTTGAAATTTCACCACTTCTGGCTGTGGCAATTGGGTCTGATTTAGCTCAGCAATGAGCATGTGACCTAATTTGGGCCAACGAGTTTCAAGGAGGTCTTTCTTGGATGCTTTGGGAAAGAATGTCTCCAAAGAGAGCGGCTTTTGCAAAAGTGGGCCCTGAAACTCTGCAGGCAATTTTTGCCACCATAAGGGGAGCCATATGAAGCTGACAGGTCATCAAAGAAAGGCAGACCCCAGATAACTCTGAAAAAAAATGGAACCCTGATGACTTTTATTATTTAAACCAGTTAGAGACAGCTTTTTCTGTCTCTAAGACATTAAGAGTACTACACAATACATCCATTGAATCAGTTACCTGTGGTGGTATTAGTGAGGACTAATCCTCCACCAAGTATCACAGAAGGTGAAAATCCATGCTATTTTAATATAATTAATTTTATCATCTTACTCTCTGAAAATTTCTTGGTTAATATTAACAACTAATACCTATCTTTCATTTTTCTAATACCTATAATCCATATTTTGTAATCCTATTATGCAAAATAATGTGATACAGTAATAGTTCAATCGTTACGTTCTGAAAGAGATTTTTAATTTGCAGCTTTAGAATCGAGCTTTACCACGGTGCTAGTGTTTACTATTTTGAGTGGATGCCGGTGAAAGAAAAGGTTAACTTGATAGTACCTGCTGTGCCTACATTGGCAAATGGAAAGAAATTACACAGATGGTGGCATTTGCCTGAGAGTTTAGTGCCAGGGGGTGTCCTCAGCAAAGGTACAGAAATGGGATAGAATTTCTATTTTCCTAAAGCTATAGATAAAGATTTATTGGAAAAAACTATTTTCCTACTTAAACTATAAAAATTACCACCACTGATACAACATCAACAATCATCAATCCATTTAATTGTACTGAGTGATCCCTTAGTACACTCCAGGTTAGCAAGAAATTCAGCTTTGTTCTAGATTGCTACTGGGCAGTCTTAGGTTATTTTCCTTCTAACAAAGCAAAGTACTCAGAATAATACCTGACACATAGTAAACTATCAGTAAATGTTACCTATCATTACCCAACACAGACAGAACTCCTTAATTCTCTTAGGGAGTGGGAAAGACTCCAAAACAGGATTAAGTTTTTCTCTGGACAGTCTGGTGCAGACTTGGTATGGATATATAAAGAAATAAAGGAATGCTACAAACTGAATGCCTGACATACATGAGGTAGAAAGTAATGAATGTAGTAAAAGAAATATTGCTGGGGGGCTTAAAGGTAACAGGAAGGCAAGATGAGTCTTGGGCTTCAAGGAGGTGTGGAAGAGTAGTCAGATTTGGAAATCTGTGGTATAAGGAGAAGGAAAAAAGGTAGACATTCCTCGAGAAGGTGGATGGACCAGGCAGGGTAGGACAAGCATGGAAGAACACCGAACAAACAGGGGGAACATTGGGCAGTCTCACTGGAATGGCAGCCCAAGTGAAAATGACCAGTGGGAGAAAATACTGGAAGACTGCTAGAATTGGGTAACATAGGGTCTGGAAAGCCTGGATGAGAAGACAAATTTACCAAGGAACTTTTGCCCTTGATGAACCCTCTGCATCCCCCAAAGTGGTATAAAGCTTGTTTGCCTGGGATTTTGTGACTAGTAGAGGCTTTTGTTAGAGTCAGCCAGGCAGTGCAGAACAGTGTGCTGCTGGATTCACAACAGAGCTAACATTCTTACTAATGGCACATCTGAAGGGCTTGAGGGGAAGGCTTATTAAGGCAGAAGCTTACAGTGTGTTACTGGTTTACAGCTTTGCCACTGTCTGAAAAACTATTTCATTTTTTCAGTAATGTAGGAGTAATACTAAAAAACTAACAATACCACATATTTGTTGGTGTTTTACTATGTAATGGGCATGACTCTAAGCTTACAAGTGCTACACCTCAGTCCATTTTTGTCCCTATGTTCAAATGAGGAAACTGAGACACATAGAGACCAGACAGCTAGTGAAGAATATCTGGTAGGCTGTTATTTGGCATCCCCAGTGACTAGCGCCTTCCAGATCTCAAGTTTATGCATAGTCCACTGTCCCTTTGACTGAGCTTGGCCATATTCCTTAGCTTTGGCCAATGGGATATTAACAAGTGTGCTGCAAGCAGAAGCTTGAAAGTACTTGAACACTTCTATTTGTTCTTTTGGCGCTCTTCTTCATGGAGTCCAACCATCAAGCTATGAGGAAGCCCAAGCAACCACATGGAAAAGACCAAGCAGAAACAAACTGAGGATCCTGGCCAACCGCCGCAGCCAAGTTCCCAGTTGGCAACCAGCAACTGCCGATCCTGTGAGTGGGGCCATTTTGGACTTTGCAGCTTTCCCAGTGCCTTAGTTGACAACATGTGAAGCAGAAGAAAGCCAGTCAACTCACAAAGTCACGAGAAATAATGAAACTTTGTTGTTTTAAGCCATTAACTTTTAGGGTAAGTTGTTATATAGCATATATAATTAGAACAAAGTGAAACCAAAATTTGAATCAGGCAGGCTAGTAACAAGTAGAACTATGCAGAAATAATAAACAAAGCCTAGCAGAATTCCATTTTGAAAAATTCTACATTAAAATAAATATGCTATGTTGCCAATACCAGCCTATGTGATGACTCCTGGGCTCTCTCACCTTACTCCACGGCTCTCCCTCTTTCCTACTTATAGGTGAACATGCACAAAATCCTCTCTCAGGAACAAAGAAAGACCTCCTTACATTTATGGATATCATCACCACTCCTCCCACATTTTAATTAGCACCAAACTGTAGGAAAATAATGATGTAAATTGTTAGTGGAGGTAGTTGGCCTGTCTCCCCTAGGATGAATATAATGACCCTGGGCCCTGGTGAAGAGTAAGTCAATGATAAGGTCAGCACCCTGGTCAGAGGTAGAAGAAGAAAAGAAAAACATACAAACTTTTTTAAGTATCCAGGGAAAGGCTGCCCTTAACCCTGAACAGTTTGGGTAGGAGTATCCACAACTAGGGAACTCAAGTGAGTTCTCCCCGCCAACCCAAATATTATCTATTATGTGTTTCTCCAATTGTTATCTGAAACAACAATTCCTTCCTCTTCTGGAGTGTGTCAGGCCCCCTGTTATATGTTCTCACACTGTCCCTTTTTGTGTCATCACAATTTGAACTAAGCAATTCTTTCTTAGATGGTGGGGTTATGCAGAAAGCAACCTTATTGTTTCTCATCTCTGCCCTCAAAGAAGCTCTATTCTTCTTAGCTTACATTTGAAATCTCAGTCTGGAGTGTGGGTGAGAGGAGGGAGGTGGGAAAGCAGTGGAGTCACAAACTGGGTCTTACACAGGTAGTCCAGTGTTTATTGTTGTCTTTGGCCCTATTTTTGCTGCACTATTATGATTTGGTTGTGAGAGAAGCAGACAGCATGGCTTTCACTTTATAGGTCATTTTGCACCATGAGGAGCCACATCTGGATCTGATGAAGACAGTTCAAAACCCAGCGACAACGGATCTTTGAGCTGGATGTAGGAAGTGATCTCTTGGTGACTTCTTCTGGGGAGACAATGAATGTGTACTATTGGTGAGAAAGAGTACATAGATATTTGGGTGATTATTGTGGTGATTTTTCAACGCAGCACTATACTGACAATAGCATAGCTATCTTGGTAGCCAGGGTTCCTGGAATAACTTTTTAGAGCAGAGACTATGTACCCAGGCTGGGCTTTATGTGAAAAAGATACAAATGTCTACATTGCTTGAGCCACTGAAATTTGAGTTCTCTTCATTATCGTAGCTCAGCCAATAACCTAACAAAAATAAAAATAAAATGAGAACAGCTGCATTTATAATTATATAATTAGTTTTAATGTTTGTCTGCTCCCATCAAATGTAACATACATAAACATAAGTGTCTGTCTTGTTCATTATTCTATTCTTCTTCTCTAGCGTAATACGTATCATATTGGAGGCCCTTAATAAATACTGAATATATTAATAAATGAATGTTCCTACCCTCCTAGGATTTGGCATAAAGTATCTTTGAGGATCCTTGTGACTCTCAGACTGTTGGCTTTTCAGGGTGTTGATCTTGAGCTAATATTATTTGAGAGTCAGGATTAGTTGATTAGAAGTCTGAATATGTAGGAATGTGTCCTGACTATTTTACTTTTGAGATGAGTAAGAAACCCGACAGATTTCAGACTATGGTAGACTGTGCACTGATGACCTCCCTATACGCACATCTCTTTGCAATATGACCTTTTTAAAGTTCCTGTCCTTAAGAGGTGCAGCCTATTTCCCTAAGCCTTGAATCTGGACTGGCCTTGTGACTTGCTTGGCCAGCAGAATGTGTTAGAAATGACAGTGACTCAGTTCCGAGCCTCGGCCTTAAGAGGACCTGTTCACTCCTGCTTTCTTTATTTGAATCCTATTTTCTGCATGAGAATAAGTCGAGCCTAGCTTGCTGGAGGATGAGAGATCATACGGAGTACAGGTGAATCATCCCTGCTGAGCTCACCCTAGATAAGCCAGCCCCCAGTGAGACAACCCACCAGCTGGCTGCAAATGCATTACTGGGCTCTAGCAAGCTCTTCTTGGCTTCTGATATACCAATAAAACAACCTAGCTGACAAACAGACTATGTGCAATTATAAAAGTTATCATTTTAAGTCAATGAACTTTAGGACTCAAAAACTGGTATTTTGGGGAAGGCCAGAAATGGGAGTAAGTCTTGATGTTCTTAAATGATACGAGAGTCCTAAATCTTCAATAATACCAGAGTCCTAAATCTTAAAAAATACTGATTTTGATTATGTAACTGAAGGCAGGCTCAATGCTTTGCAAAGGCACCTGTACAAAAATTCATACTAAACTAATGAAGGTAACGACTGAAGAAGGGATTTTAGATCTTTATTAGAAGATTTAATAGCAGCTAGTATTTATTGGCTATATACTCTGTTACCAGCCATTGCCCACAGCAGTGAAGGAAGGGAAGAAATACCTTGACTTTTCCCCTCTCCCTGCTCTCTAGTCTCCTGCCAAGGCCTCCCAATGGCTAAATCTATCTAGAAGCTGGGAGTCAGAAAGCCTGGGGAATAAGGTGGCCAGAGGTGAGCTTCGCACAATATACAACATAGGAGGGGAAGGAACTGGAATGGACCTGAGCCACTGCACAAATCATTATGATATTTGAGGCCACATTTGGAAGTAACCACATATGAAGTAAGCGAGAAGTTGCAAAGGGGCATCGCATCTTAGGAGAACTGATTCTTCAAAGGAGAAGTGATTATTTAATCCAATTGCATTCCAGCTTCAGTATAAACAATTTAACACGTTAACATCAACATCTTAATTATTTTAGTACTTAACAATTGTTTTCATCTGCACTGAAACAGTACCAAACCTTAACCACTAACTATCTTTTCTATTAATTTTCCTGTTTCCTGGGTTGTGTTTTATTTCTTGCCAATAAATGAGCACCCATACAGAACCTCAAAACTAATTCTCTCTCCCTTCACCAGCATCATCACTGATTGTAGCAGAAAGATACACATAGCTGATATGAACAAAACAATAAAGTAGTTTTAAAGAGATAACAGTATTGGTCTAGGATTTGTAACCACAGTGATGGCAGCAACAAAAGCTATCTTCATGAGAGTCACTTAAATTGTGATTGAGTTGCAGATTTTTATTCTTCGTAAACATTTAAGTAAGTCCAAGCATTATTACCCTATTCAAAACTGTTGATGTCACCCACATCATGAACAGGCAGAATGTGTCACCTTCATAAGAAATTTATTTTTAGACTGTGTTTAAGGTATAATCATCAGCCACAGGTTGCCCATAGACTGCAACTATCAGGACAAATGGAATTTTCTCAAAATATCCTTCTGATGACTTTGGTTTCTGGCCCATTTCCTGGTCCATCTCTTTTCCTCCACACTTGGCCAACCATGCCAAAGATGGACTATACTTTTTCCAGTGATAACTGGAAATGTTCACAAATTATAACTACATCATCCAGTTCAAATACTTTTACTTCTAGAGCAGAACAGATTGAATTTTTTCCAACAACAAACAATGAAATAGTCTCTTCAGTTCTCCAAATTAGTTCTAATATCAGTAAGTAAATTAAAAGGCAGCAAAACAAAGTTTGTCCGTCAGGTCCTTATCAGTCCTTCATAACCCATACAGTGGCCTTGTCCTGAACTATAAGGGGGATAAATGAGGGGAATGCTGACTTTGGCATCCAGCTTACCCTCGGTTAATCTAGCTCATCCTTCTCAGCTGACACGAGACAGAAATAACATCAAAGGGTGATAAACTCTTTCCTGCAAACCTAGGGTTCCATGGTTCACTGGCCTCAGCCCTAATCTATCAATCCATTTTCTACACAATAAAAGGTAAGAAACACATTACAGATTGGTTATAAGCCCTGGCAGGTGGTCTATGACAAAAATGAAATACATTAACCAACCCTTCACTCAGTGTCCCTTTTCTAGAGTTTGGAGCAGTAGGGGTCAGCTGACATGCAGATAGTAGCCAGGATTTAGTATGAAATTCTTTTAGGTACATATATACACTCACACATCTCGTGGTATAAGTGTAAAGCCTTGACAGAAAAGTTCATTTTTGGTATGATTCTGATCTTTTATACAAATAGCACTATTATTTTATTTTTGCATTACTTATTGGCTTTGTACACTAACTAATAAATGAAACTGGGTTAGAATTTACAATCTGTGCTCTTAAATACTGCTTTAATCTTCACTTGCTATTCTTTGTCAGTTTAAGGAGTTGGTATATAAAAGCCTCCATTTAATGCCATTTCAAGATTACTATATTTTTAGAAAGAAAGGCAATCCCTCTAAAAGTCTCAGGGTTGATGCTATATAATCTAGTCGTTACAAAGCAAAGGCGCTACAGAAACAAAAGGAACGAGTTTTTACATCAGCAAAATCTCTTTTTATTATATCATTTCTTCTCCTTTCTAAAATTCATTGCTATAGGGCAAACATCTTTGTACTAATAAAGGACTTACTTCAAAAAAGTTACACTGAAGGTCAGAGTTATGAAATTTTTCTCTTTTTGTCCTCACTGTACTTTTCTTCATTTTAAATTCATTGTGAACAGGAAAGAAAGTTTGCCAAGAATAGTCACATCTGTTTTTAATCTGAAATTAGTTTACCTTTTTAATAAAGTCTGGTCCACAGCATATTGAAATGACAAATTTTCACACTCACTGCACCCTATCAGTATGTCTATAGCCAAAAATACAGTTTTAATATGGAAATGAGTTGTTGCACCAGTATCAGTGCTTTACAATGCATGCTGGATTTTGGTTTGTTCATATTTTTAAAAATAGCATTGCATTGAAATGAACAAATTATCTAGTATTACACTGAGGTTTCCTAATAGAACATTTCATGGCTCCAATGAAACTTTCTACAAATGGTTTCTCATCACTCCACCAAAATGGGGGAACCAACATCAAGAATGGAGGTAGGAGAAGGGTGTGGGGAAGCACTATGGAGGTTCACTTATGCTCTGTCTGGATTTCTGGGTTAAAGTCAGGAACGTTGATGGATCTCAAAGATGCCCAGTGTTAAATAGGTCATCTTAAATTATGCTCGTACTCAAACCATGAAAATGTTGGTGTTTGAAAACAAAGATTGACTACGTGGACTTCATAGCCAATGTTAAGAGAAAAATCCATCATTTTCCAATAATTCTATCTGAAATACTAGCTGGCTATAGATAACACAAATAATGAGATCAGTGGAATGGGAGGGCGCTGATTGAAAACCCTCTCTGCTTTCCATTAGGGCCATGTGGTGATTTTGGTGACTCTAACTTCTCTCTTTTAGCTCTTGAATTCATAATGATGGAACTTATTGCAGCTTTCTCCCCAAGAGCCAATATTTATAAGTGTTTGATTAAGAGGGTGACTATTATTCAGCCTTAAAAGAGAAAAAAATCCGGCCATATCTAAGAAAATGGATCTTCCTAGAGGACATTACGCTAACTGAAAAAAGACAGGTCAAATACTACACGATTCCACTTATTGAAGGTATCTAAATAGTCAAACTCATAGAAATAGAGAATAGAATGATGGTTACCAAGGTAATGAGGAGAGGGAAATGGGAGCTGCACAAAGGGGACAGAGTCTGAGCCATGCAAGATAAAAAAAACTTCTCGAGATCTATACAGTGTAATGCCTACAGTTAACAATACTGTATTACACTCTTAAAAATTTGTTTTTAAGCTCATGTTAAGAGCTCTTACTACAATAAAAGAATGAAGGTGACTCAGTCAGAACTTTGTGTTGGGTCTTCCCGTTTTTAACCTTATCCCTGATTTTATGTTAAAGCTAACACTTTTGACCAATTACAATGTGCCAGATACTGTTACGCATTTCCCATGCACTCTCATTAAATTTTCACCACAACTATGTTCTAGTATGACCTGAATTTTACGGATGTTATAACTGACATATGGACAGGGCAAATAAAAGATCACATAGCTAGTAATGGGTGGAATCCATAGTCCATAAAGCCCACTACTAATCAACATGATAAACTGCCTCCTCATAACTCCTGTTTACTTTTTACTTGCTTGTAAAATGTCTGATTGACATTCCTGGCAATCCCTGAAATTTCAATAGTTTGGAAAGTTACAAACCATGTATTATAAATGTATTTCCATTAAAGAGTGATTCATGTTGTAATACTAACAGTCGGGGTTTTTGGACAGGCCAAACTTCTCAACTTCACTGACATGTCAAAAGAAGAGGGTGTTGCTGCTGTGAAGAACATCAGCAGTGGAAACAGTTACAGTCACTCAGTCCTGGGCCAGGCCCACCACAGAGGGCCTGATGTTTTGTTCTCACAACTGGAGAGAGAAAATATACATACATACACATACATTTACTATCATAAAGTAGACCACTCATGAGAGTGAAAGAGGGAGCTATTAAAAATCATGATGGAATAACAGGCAAAATCAGGACCTGTCAGATCAAACAGAGATGTACTCAGGACACACAACCTAGTAAGAATCCCCATCTCAGGGTGAAATTACAGGAGGCAAAGTCAAGATGCATACGTTAGAAACTTTTAACTACTATCCACGCCCCCCCCTTAATGCTCAGCCTCAAACTATTTAGCAATTCTAAATTGAAGAGATATAAATTGCTGAAATGCCAAGCCCTATGTGACTCTCAATGTCCTTTAAATAAAGCGAGGTTGGGAATTGATTATGATGAGTAGAACAGCATGTGGCACATAGGGGTCACTCATTAGATGTTTCATGAATGAAGGATTTAATAAATAAACGTTATGATGTAATTATTAACTACATAAAGAAAACTTCCAAGATGATGGATTTCTAAGAAATCACAAGCTATATGTCATAATATAATGGTAAATAGACAAACACCATTTTCTTATATTTCTTGTAAAGATGCTTTTCTTTGGTTAAAAAATGTAGTTCATATTAAAGGCAGGATTGACTGGTAACAACTAGAACAATCTGTTAATCATGGTCTTTGATAGGAAATTAATCAATTGGGACAAATGTCTATTTTTGAACAAGGAGTGAAAAAGCCAAGCTTTAGCTTGATTTAAGTTTCTCTTTTTTACTATCCATATTTGTAGTAATGACTAATAATGACTAGCACTATATAGCAAACATATCTGGAAAAGGATGAAACATTTATTTACTTGACACAAATGAAAAGAACAAATCTAAACTGTTTACTCCTCTGAGGAATACTTAGAAGTAACATGATTAGAGGTAAATATAAAATGAACTGTATCTCTGGAAATTCTGATACAGTCATTTGTATATTACAAGTTTCACTCTATTTTTACTTTCATACTGTTTTTTTTTTTTAATAACCCCTGGAGCCCTGTGATCAATATCACATTATTCCTCTATTAAAGCTTTTCTACATATATATGTATATTTTACATATATACATACATATATTTTAGAGAGGGAGAGAGAGAGACAAAGAGAGAGAGAGAGAATCTTAAGCAGGGTCCACCCCCAGTGTGGAGCCCAACACAGGGCTCAATCTCACAACCCTCAGATCATGCCCTGAGCTGAAATCAAGAGTTGATGCTGAACTCCCTGAGCCACCCAGGTGCCCCTACATATATTTTTAAACGTAATTATTTTCTAGGTAAAGTGGATCAGAATTTTTTGTTATTAAAATGGACTTAACTGAAATTCATTTTTCGGCAAAATTTCTCGTCTGTCTTTATAAAATGTTTTAGTTTCTGTATGTACTGTTTTATAATATCTAGGCATTAACAAATTAAAATAGTAATTTATTGTTTACACATGAGTGGCAAAATAGGATGCAAAAATTTAAATTTATTCAACAAAATGAAAATAGGTTATTATGACTAATAGGAATGTGTAATATATACTATCTGTAAAATTACTTTACACCAAATATTGTAGACATTTAACTAGTTCTGAAACAACATAAACATGTTTTCCTGTGTTACCTAATCACAGATGTTCCATGATAAAGAAGGGGCTGGAAAAAAATTTGAAAACATAGCATCTACTTTTCCAAAAAGGGCAAAAAGCAAAGCAAAAACTCTCATACAGTTTCTTTAAATAAAAAGAAATCCCAGTTTTTACTTTTAAAGGAGCATTGGGGAAAAATGGGAAACCATGTTTTTTTTTTTCTTGTTTCTAGCATTTTAACTGCAGAAAAATCAGTTGAGCTTCACTAAAAAGTTTAAAAAAACAGTATTTATTCTGGATCAACTTTTATGTTTAGAGAACAATGTGTCCTCCAATAAGTCACATAACCTTTTTAGGATTCAGTGTTTTAATCTAGAAGATGTGAGAGTAATTTAGCTTCATTAGGACCCTTCCATTTGAATAATCCCATGAGTCTACAAAATAAATGTTCCATTATTTCACCTTTAGGTTAAGTATAGGAAGAATACAATATGATTCAAAAATGAATACTGATAAAACATATTTTGGTTCTAAATAATGGGTAGTTGAAAAAATATCTGCACATAATGAGTAAAAAGAGCAATGAAGAATAAAGAAAGCAGGCACAAAGTGACAAAGACAGAAAATGAAAGGGATTAGAAGGTAAAGAGTCAGAAGAGAGAACAGGAAATAACGTGTCACATACAGTAACCTGGGCAGAACAAAAATGACAGATATACACACAGATAAGTAGATTTATGATAGACACAGAGAGATGCCAATTCATATGCAAAGACACACATAACATGGAAATAGGAAGAGAGTGATAGTGATGAGAAGAGGTAGGAAGGGAGAATTCCCTACACACACACACACGCCCCACAGGAGTTCAAAGAACATATAAAGATATATGAAGAGTGATAAATATTCAAAACAGTACAGAGTCAGACATGTGTATGAGTATTACAGAGTGAGATACTTAGAAAAACACACAGAGGCTAGCTTTAAAAACATTCCCATTTTGTGGATATCAAAGGTATTATTACTAAAGACTGTAAAGGTCAAGATACGTATTAGATAAAAACAAGGATTTCACTTCATGATCCTTATCTGGGGTAGCCATAAACTTAAACCAAGGACTGTATTAACCTTTAGAGCAACATTTCCCATCTCTGCTATAAAGAGAAGCTATCCAGGTCAAGACAAGTTAAGAGTTTTGCAATGAACTCATTCCAGGGTCCATCACTCCTGTAAAGGAATAACTGTAATACCTCCAATTGCTGTTTTCTTTATTCATTAATGAAACACAAAGGTCCCAAAGCAATTGCTAAATTGGCTAATATGCATGATATAGAACATTAGAGTTAGTGGGGAGAAAGGCACCTGCTGCTTGGGATTGTGACATGACATTTTTGGAGAAGCTACATGTTAAGAAATTGCCATATTTGTATCTCAGCAACCCTGACTTACTAGTTACAATTATACTACTCATTATAGTCTTTAGATGGAGGAGGGGGCTGGAGAATAAAAGGGAGGGGTGCCCATTATTTATTCTCTCTAGCCTGAGAATTTGAGGTTTAATGATGATCAAGACACAGTCTCAAAGATGAGACCATCTTTCTTTACTTTTTAAAAAACTGCTGACTTGTTTACTGACTTAAATTTGGCACTGATTGTTTTCTATTTTTAATTTAAACCAAGAGGGATAGGGTGGCATAGGGACTGAGAAGAGACAATTAAATAATTTTTATTATGACTAATGAATAAGATTAAGTTATTCATTTTATTCTTCTTATTCATTCTTAATATTTATTCTTATTCATAATATTATGATATAATAATATAATTCAAGATGGTATTCATAGTCATAGCTTTAATTTTGTATCATAAAAAATTTTTGACTTTTTATTCTGGTGTGGAACAGATAAAACCTTAACCCATGTCCTATAAAGCTGCTATTGTATGTTTCATAGCTTTTTAAAAAAATTTTTATTTATTTATTTGAGAGAGAGAAAGAGAGCATGAGTGGGAGGGAATGGTAGAGGGAGAGGGAGAAGCAGGCTCCCTGCTTTGCAGGGAGCCTGATGTGGGGCTTGATCCCAGGACCCTGAGATCGTGACCTGATCTGAAGGCAGATGCTTAACTGACTGAGCCACCCCGTCACCCTGTTTCATAGTTTAAAACAGTTCTCTTCACATTTCCTACAATTATAATTTTTGTGTTCCTTTTGTGATACCAAGATGTACTGACATATGGAAGATTTGGGGGCATCTTTCCTCCTTGTTTTCTTCTCATGGGTTTTGTTTTGTTTATCAGATTATACTTATAAGTGAAATCATGCAGTATTTGTCTTTCTTTGTCTCATCTCACTGAGCCCAATTCCTTCAAGGTCCACCCATGTTGTCACAAATGGCAAGATTTCATTCTCTTTTAATGGCTGACTAGCATTGCATTGTATACATATATATACCACATCTTCAACCATTCATCCATTGATGGACACTTAGTTTGTTTCCATATCTTGACTACAGTAAATGCTACAATAAACATAGGGGTGTATATGTATTTTTGGTTTAGTGTTTTCATTTTCTTCAGATAAATGCCCAGAAGTAGATGCTGGATCAGATGGCACTTAAAAAAAATTTCTGAGCAACTTTCATATTATTTTCCATAGTGGATGCCCCAATTCACATTCCTACCAACAGGGCATTAGGGTTCTCTTTTCTCCACATCCTCTCCAACACTTGTTATTTTTTGTCTTTTTTGATAATAGCCATTTTAATATGCATGAGGTGGTATATCATTGTGGTTTTGCTTTCCATTTTCCTGATGATTAGTGATATTGAGCATCTTTTCACGTGCCTGTCGGCCATCTGTATGTCTTCTTTAGAAAAATGTTCAAGTCCTCTGTCATTTTTTAATTGGGTTGTTTGTTTTCTTGCTGTGGAGTTGCTGGAATTCTTTATATATTTTGGGTATTAACCTCTTATTGAATTTATGAATTGAAAATATTTTCTCCCATTCAGTAGGTTGCCTTTTAATTTTGTTGGGGGTTGCCTTTGCTGTGCAGAAGCTTTTTAGTTTGATGTAGACCCATTTGTTTATTTTTGCTTTTGTTGCCTTTGCTTTTGGAGTCAGATCTAAAAAATCATCATCAAGACCATTGTTAAGGAACTTCAGGCTTATATTTTCTTTTAGAAGTTTTATGATTTCAAGCCCCATGTTCAAGTTTTCAATCGATTTTGAATAAATTTTTGTGTATGTTGTAAGGGAGTGGTCCAGATTCATTCTTTTGCACATGGCTATCTAGTTTTTCTAACACCATTTATTGAAGAGACTGTCCTTTCCCCATTGCTTTGTTGTAAATTTTTGAAAATTGACAATATATACAAGGGTTTATTTCTGGGTTCTCTATTCTGTTCCATTCATCTGTCTATTTTTATACCAATACCCCAGTATTCTGATTAATATAGCTTTGCAATATAATTTGAAATCAGGGAGCATGATGCCTCTGGTTTTGTTTTTCTTTCTGAAGACCGTTTTGGCTATTGGAGTTCTTTTGTGGTGTCACACAAGTTTTTGGTCTGTTTGTGATATTTTGGTGAAAATGTCATTGGAATTTTTTTTTAAATTAAGGTTTTTTTAATTTATTTTGACACAGAGATAGAGGGAGAGAGAGAGCAAGAGAGGGAACACAAGCAGGGGGAGTGGGAGAGGGAGAAGGAGGCTTCCTGATGAGCAGGGAGCCCAACGCAGGGCTCGATCCCAGGACCCTGGGATCATGACCTGAGCTGAAGGCAGATGCTTAATGACTGAGCCACCCAGGTGCCCTTCATTGGAATTTTGATAGGGATTTTAATGAATCTGTAGATTGCTTTGGGTAGTATATTTTAACAAAATTAATTTTTCCAATCCATGAGCATGGAATATCTTTCCATTTATTTGTGTCTTCTTCAGTATCCTTCATCAGTATTTTATAGTTTTCAGAGCACAGGTTTTTCACCTCCTTGGTTAAATTTATTACTAGGTATTTCATTCTTTTTGATGAAATTGTAAATGGAACTGTTTTTTAAATTTCTCTTTCTGATAGTTCATTGTTAGTATATACAAATGCAACAGGTTTTTGTAGATTTATTTTGTACGCTGCAAGTTTATTAAATGTTTCTTAGTTCTTTTTTTTTTTAAGATTTTATTTATTTATTTGTCAGAGAGAGAGAGAGCACAAGCAGGGGAAGCAGCGGGCGGAGCAGGCAGAGGGAGAAGCAGGCTCCCCAGTGAGCAAGGAGCCCAACGTGGGACTCAATCTCAGAACCTTGAGATCACGACCTGAGCTGAAGGCAGCCGCTTAACTGACTAAGCCACCCAGGCGTCCCTGTTTCTTAGTTCTAACAGTTTTAGGGTAGTCTTTAGAGTTTTCTCTATAAATTCCATATAGAAAATAAATATAAATTCTATGTAAAATCATGTTGTCCAAAAATAATGACAATTTTATTTCTTCCTTTTCACTTTGAATACATTTTACTTCTTTTTCCTGCTTAACTGCTGTGGCTAAAACTTCCAATACTATGTTGAATAAAAGTGGCAAAGGTGGGCATCCTTGTCTTCTTCCTGATCTTGGAGAAAAAGCTTTCAGCTTTTCACCATTGAGTATGATGTTAGCTGTGGGCTTATGATATATGGCTTTCATTATGTTGAGGTATGTTCCATCTATACTCACTTTGTTGAAAGTTTTTGGTCATAAATGGATGCTGAATTTTGTCAAATGCTTTTTTTCCATTTATTGAGATGATCATGTAATTTTTACGTTTCGTTTTGTTAATCTGTTGTATCACATTGGTTTGTGGATGTAGAACTATTCTTGCATCCCTGGAATAAATCCCACTTGACCATGCTGCATGATCATTTTAATGTATTGTTTAATTAAGCCTTCTAATATTTCGTTGGGGATTTTTGCATATCTGTTCGTCAGGAATATTGGCCTGTAATTTTTTCTCCTCTCCTCTCCCCTCCCCTTCCTTTCTTCACTCTCCCTTTCCTCCCTCCCTCCCTTCCTTTATATACGTGGTATCTTTAGTTTTGGTATCAGGGTAATGCTGGCCTCATAAAATGAGTTTGGATGAGGTAAAACTGTATCACTATGAACATCCCTCTTAGAACTGCTTTTGCTACATCCCACAGATTTTGGATTGTTATATCTCTATTGTAATTTGTCTCAGAGTATTTTTTTTTTTTATTTCACCTTTGATTTCTTCATTGACCCATTGGTTATGGAGTAGAATATTGTCTAATCACCACATATTTGTGATTTTTCCATTTTTCTTCTTGTAATTGCTCTCTAGTTTCAGATCATTGTGGTTGGAAAATATGCTTGATATGATTTCAGTCTTCTTAAATTTATTGAGATTTGACATACTTAAGCATATAACATGTACTCTACCCTGGAGAATGTCCCAGGTGCACTTGAGAATATACAACCTGCTTCTTTGGATGGAATATTCTGTATATATCTATTAAGTCTGTCAGTCTGATGTGTCAAGGCCAATGTTTCCTTACTGATTTTCTGTCTTAATGACCTATTCACTGGTGTAAGTAGGGTATTTTTTTTTAAATTATTTATTTATTTGACAGAGAGAGAAAGAGAGACACACAGCTAGAGAGGGAACACAAGCAGAGGGAATGGGAGAGGGAGAAGCAGGCTCCTGGCTGAGCAGGGAGCCCGATGCAGGTCTTGATCCCAGGACCACAGGATCATGACCTGAACCGAAGCAGACACTCAACGACTGAGCCACCCATAAGTAGGGTATTAAAGTCCCCTGCTATTATTATATTTTGTATTGCTGCCTATTTCTTCCTTTAGGTCTGTTACTGTTTGCTCTATAGACTCAAGTGCTAAGTATGTTGGGTGCATAAATATTTCATGTTATATCCTCTTGTTGGACTGACTCCTTTACCACCATTTAATGCCCTTATTTGTCTTTTACTACGGTCTTCATTTTAATCTCTTTTGTCTGATAAGTATAGGTATCCCAGCTTTCTTTTGGTTTCCATTAGCATAAAATATTGCTTTGCATCCCTTCACTTTCAGTCTCAGTGTGTTCTTACATCTTAGGTGAGTCTCTTTTAGACAGTATATATATGGGTCGTCTACAGCCATACCACCCTGAACGCGCCCGATCTTGTCTGATCTCAGAAGCTAAGCAGGGTCGGGCCTGGTTAATACTTGAATGGGAGACAGTATATATATGGGTCTTGTTTTCATTTATCTGTTCATCTACTCCACATCTTTTGATTGGAATATTTAGTCCATTTACATTTAAAGTAATTATTGATAGGTATGTACTTATTGTCATTTTGTTAATTGTTTTTCAATTGTTTAGTAGCTCTTCTCTGTTCCTTTCTTTCTCTATTCCCTTGTGGTCTGATGCCTTTCTTTAATGCTATGTTTAGATTCTTCTCTCATTATCTTTTGTGTATCTGCTCTAGTTGCTTGCTTTGTCAGTACATGGGGCTCTCACAACATCCTATATATCTAACAGTCTATTTTAAGCTGATAACAACTTAAATATGAATGCATTCTAAAACTTGACTTTCTCACACTCACTCCCATTTTATGTTTTTATTGTCACATTTTACATCTTTTACTTTATATGTCCTTTAAATAATTGTTGCAGTTTTTATTATTACTTTTGTCTTTTAACCTTCATGCTAGCTTTATAAGTGATTATCCTACCATATTTCCTATATATTTACCATTACCAGTGAGATTTGTACTTTCATGTTTTCTTTTTTTTTTTTTAAAGATTTTATTTATTTATTTGACAGAGAGACACAGCGAGAGAGGGAACACAAGCAGGGGGAGTGGGAGAGGGAGAAGCAGGCTTCCCGCGGAGCAGGGAGCCCGATGCGGGGCTCGATCCCAGGACCCTGGGACCATGACCTGAGCCGAAGGCAGACGCTTAACGACTGAGCCACCCAGGCGCCCCACTTTCATGTTTTCTTGTTACTAATTAGCGCCCTTTCTTTTCAGGTTAAAGAAGTCCTTGTAACATTTCTTATAAGACCAGTTTAATGGTGATGAACTCCTTTAGTTTCTGCTTACCTGGAAAACTCTTTATTTCTCCTTCAATTCTACATGATGACCTTCCCAGGTAAAGTATTCTTGGTTGGAAGTTTTTTCCTCTCAGCATTTTGAATATATCATGACCCTTTCTTCTGGTCTGCAAAGTTTCTACTGAAAAACCTGCTGAGATTCTTATGGGAGTTCACTTGTACATAAAACATGTTTTTTCTTATTGCTTTTAAGATTCTTTATCTTTACTTTTGACATTTTAATTATAATGTGTCTTATTGCGAATATCTTTGAGTTCATTTTATTTGTAACTCTCTGGGATTCCTGGATCTGGGTGTTTATTTCCTTCTCCAGGTTAGGTTAGTTTTCTGCCATTATTTCTTAAAATAATTTTTCTGCCCCTTTCTCTCTCTCTTCTTTTGGACCTCTATAATGTGAATGTTATTCTACTTGATACTGTCTCAAGGTACCTTAAGTTATATTAACTTTTTAAAATTCTTTTTTTCTATATGCCACTCTGGGTGAGTTCCACTGCACTGTATTCTAGCTCACTCATTCTTTCTTGTTTTGTCTTGTCTGCTGTTGAATGCCTCTAGTATGTTTTCCAGTTCTGTTTTTGTATTCTTCAGCTCTGTGACTACTGTTTGGTACTTCCTTATATTTTTTATCTCTTTGTTGAATTTCTCACTACATTCACCCATTCTCCCAAGTTTGGTGAGCAAATTTATCACTAATCCTTTAAACTCTTTAACAGGTAAATTACTTAATTCCATTTCATTAATTTTTTTTTTTCTGAGGTTTTATCTTGTTCTTTCCTTTGGAACATATTCCTCTATTTCCTCACGTTACATGACTTTTTATGTTTGTTTCTGCATGTTAGGAGAAATGGCTACCCCTCTCTGCCTTGAAGGAATGACCTTGTGTAGGAGATGAACCTTGTCGTTCAACTTTGCCCTAACTCTTGGTTGCTTCTTGAATCTCTACAATTGTCTAAGCAGCCTGATTTATTCTTGATAGGTTCCAGTCATTGAGAATGTGCTAAGACCTGTTATTGTTCCCAAGAGTGGGATCTCAGTCAGCTCTTAGTTTTAGGCTGATTGGGAGCCAGACTCTCAGGCTGCAGCTTTTAAAGTGTGTGAATATATACAGTCCTATGGGGTCATAATCATGAACCCTGATGCCATCCAGACCAGGAGATCCAGAAGTGTTCCCTGGGTGACTGTTACAAAAAACGGCACCAGATAAGTATATCAAGTCATTTCTGAGAGGTACTGGTGAGGTACAGTGTGACTGTGAGAAAGGACACAGGTGGTGTCCCCTGACCTACCTTCCCTAAAAGCCCATCTGTAGCCTCTATATCTGTGGCAAACCTGGAGCCTGTCCCTCAGGGTAAAGCTCTAGGAAAATAGCCTTTCTTGGAGAAAGACTAGGGTGTATTTCAGTCTGCTGTCTGTGCTGTGCCCTCGGGGTGACAGCCTGCCAAAAAATGATCTCCCTGATTGTTACAGTCCCAAGGGACTCAGAAATGCAAGCCTTCCTGGCCACCAAAGTTAGGCAATCAAGGAGAGTTCCCTGTGTGGCCAGCATGCACCTGCTGACTTTAGCAAGGTAGCTGGAGAGCAGAGGAATGAGGCACACCTGCTGGCTTTGGCAAGGCAGTGGGAGAGTGTAGGAACCACATGTTGCCCGTGGCTTTAGCAGGGTAGCAGGAGAATGCAAGGGCATGGCACAGCCGCCGCCTTTAGCAGGGTAGTCAAAGATTTCAGCAACTATGTAGGCCTGCCTGTGCTAGCAAGGGAGAGTGCAAAAGTGGCACCCACCAGCACTTCCATCTGGGAGAGATTCCAAGGCAATCCATGCCCCTTTAGCTGATTCTTGAAGATTAGCAAATGGGTCTCCTTCACAAACAGTCTAAGCATTTTCCAAACTGTTGCCATTGTGCTGAGCTGCAGGGCAAGTGAGTCTGTGTGTGAGCCCTTTAACAGCAGTATCTCAGTTCCCTGCAGCCCTTTGGGTATCTCCTGGATGTAGACCCATTGTTTTTCAAAGCTAGATGTTTTGGGGGCTCATCTCTCCAGTGCAGGTCCCATGGGTTAAGGGGCCTGAATGAACCCCTTTCTCCTCAGGTAGAAGTTCCCATTTTGTGAAATCCATCCTGATTGTGGGTTGCCATGCCAGTGGTGATGTTTTTGGAGAGACAGTGTCTCTGCCTCTCTTTACCTGTCTTGATGTGGCACTTTTATCTTTTGTTGTGGAGGAACTGTTCAGCTAGTTTTCAGGTGTTTTTCAGAGGGAACTATTTCATATGTAGCTGTATATTCACTGTGTCCATGGGAGGAGGTGAGTTCAGGATCTTCCCATGCCACTGCATTGTATACCGCCTCCCCAACAGTGAAGTTTCTGGTATTCTTTCCCATCATCTACATACAGAAACTTTTCTCAGTATAACGTTTCCATACCTATCAATTTAGTTGGGTGCTGATAAACAACAAGCAATTCTTAAGAAGTAACTGTGCCATTTTTGAAATAAGGCATTTTATATTACGTGGAAATTATAGTTCAGCAATATCTTCTTGGCATGGATTTGCCACTGGTTTAAAGGATAACAGTTTGCTTTATATTCTGGATGGAACAAAATTAACAGGTATTAAATATGCTCAATAAGGCAGTAGAACTGTGGTCAAAAATGGATATGAGGCTTTATAACATTTCTGGAAGGTCAAAAGCACATATAAGTAGAACTACATGAATACATATAAAGTAAGGGAGAAATAGCTTTAGGTATTCGGGGATCTGACCTTGGCAGAATCTGGAGATTGGAGGAAAAACGCCACGATGGCTGGGGCTAAGAAGTGGGTTAAAATTCGGGTACTTAAAGTTTGGAACTTTGCCCCTAGCTCAAAACTACCACAATGAATGGTCTTCCCTTAACATTTACTTACAAGCAAAAATAAATATGAATCAAGACAAATAAATGTGTGTCTCTTATCTAAAGAAATTAAACTTGGCATCTGGAATGAATCTCAGCAGTTGTGGATATCTCAGAATAAAGCCTACTGCAGTACAGAATTTGAAGATATCTTTTAGCAAGAGGGTCAACTCCCTGCCTTAGCACACAGAGTAAAATATCTCAGCCAACAAGATGCACCCACAGTCTATTTTCTCATTCTTATACATAAATATATAGAAGACCACTGGCTGTATGAATAAAGTCTACAACCCAAAAAGAGAAAATGACACGGAAATAAGACAAATTCTTTGGAAGACACAAAAGCTTACACACAAAGAAATGAAAAATCTCACCATCCCTGTATCTATTAAAGAAACTGAATCAATCATCAAAAACTTCCCCACAAAAAATAACTTCATCGGGCACCTGGGTGGCTCAGTTGGTTAAGCGACTGCTTTCGGCTCAGGTCATGATCCTGGAGTCCCTGGATTGAGTCCCGCATCGGGCTCCCTGCTCGGCAGGGAGTCTGCTTCTCCCTCTGACCCTCCCCCTCTCATGTGCTCTCTCTCTCATAGATAAATAAAATCTTAAAAAAAAAAAAAAATAACATCATCAGATGGATTTACAATTGAATTCTCTGAAACATCTTGGAAAGAAATAATAACAATCTTCAACAATTTCTTCCAGAAAAAAAAGAGAATACTTTTCAACTTGTTTTTATGACTAGTCTAACATTGCTATCAACACTTGAGAAAGATATTAAAAAAATTATAGATGATTTTGTCATGAACAATATAAAAATCCTAAACAACATATTAGAAAAATGAATCCAGCAATCTTAAGTAGTACAAGACATCATGACCAATATGATTTCTTTAAGGAATCCCAGAGTAGTTTCACATTCCAGAACCAATGGCTGTAGTTTACCGCATTCACACAAAGGAGAAAAATCATATGCTCAATAAACACAGAAAAACCATTTGAATATATTCAATACCTGTTCATAACAAAAACATGAACTGGGAATAAGGAGAAATTCCTTAATTTGATTAAAAGAACCTATAAAATGTCCTATGACAAACATAATATTTAATGATAAATTATTGAAAGTTTTCCACCTGAGACAGGAAATGAGCCAAAGTTTCTCATTATTGCCACTTCTATTAAACATTGTATTGGAAGCCCTAGTCTATGCAAAAAATAAAATAAAATTCGAAGGACTGAAAAGAGAGAAACTACCTTTGTTTGATGACACAACTGTGCACATAAAAAATGCAAAAGATTCTGAAAACTATTAATATTTATAAGTGAATTTAGCGAGGACAATGAATATATAATACACCAAAATCCATTATATTTTTATATACCAACAACAAAGAGAAAATAAAATTCAAAATGAATTCCATTTATTAAATAAGATCAAAATGTCAAGTATCAGGGATGAAGTCTAATAAAAGATATACAGTTCCTCTGGATGGAACACTGCAAAATATGGTGAGAAAAGCATTCAAGAAGACTTAAATAAATGAAGGGATATATCATTTTCACACACTAGAGGACTCAATATTGTAAAGATGTTAACTGATCTACAAATTCAACACAATTCCAATCACTACCCTGGCAGGCTTCAGTGAGAATTGACAAGTCAGTTCTAAAATTTATTTGCTAAATCAATGAACCAAAACTAGCAAAGAAAGTGTGGACTAAGAAGAACAAAGATGGAGGGTTTAGATTAGCAGATCCCCTATATTTAAACAATTGCATATATGCATACAATGGAACGTTACTCAGCTATAAAAAGGAATGACATTCTGATACCTGCTACAGCATGGATGAACCTTGAAAACATTCTGCTAAGTGAAACAATTTACACACAAAGGGACAGATAGAGTATCAGTCTACTTTTATGAACTTCTAGAACAAGAACAAGCAAATTCATAGAGACAGTAGATTAGAGATTGTGTGGGTGGGTAGCAGGATATGGAGTTACTGCTTGATGATTACAGAATTTCTGTTTGGAGGGATGAAAATGTTTCGCACATAGATAATGGTCATGGTTGCACATTGTGAATGTAATACATGATACTGAATTGTACACTTAAAAATCATGAAAATGACAAATTTTATGTTATATCCTTTTTACCACAATGTAAACAAAAATACACCCAAATCATTGAATTATACACTTTAAAATGGGCACATTGTATGGTATATGAACTATGTGTCAGTAAAGCTATTAAAAAATCATTCTTATTAAGCCAGTGTGGTAATAGCTGAAGGACAGACACAGTAAAATGGAAGAGAATAAAGAATGCAGGAGCAGATTCAGGTGTATGTTCACGTGATTTATGACAACGTTGCCACAGGAGTACAGTGGGAAAAGAATTGCCTTTTGATAGACTGATGTTGTTTTCATGATATATTCATATGTGCCACTAGTTTTAAAGAATAAGTATGTATTAATTAGATAAATATTTAAAAATATTAGATTTATAAAGTATCCAAGGTAGAAAGACAAAGACTCACAAGTTACGTGACTAAGCAACTAAGTAACTAAATGAACAAAAAATACATGAAACACCTTTTGCATCAATCACTCATTAAGTCTATACTATAAGTAAGGATAAGTAATTTTGATTTATAATACTTGAAGCAGATCATCTCCATCTTAGTTAAATACCGTCAGTATACAAATACCGTCAGTATACAACTGAACGATGAAATTATTTCATCCCTTTTCCAGTCTAATTCTTTAGCATAACTCATGCAAAGTAACAATGGTATATATATTTTGTCATTTGGTCATTAATGTATTGCCATCCACCATCACCATTCTTGCCATCCATAATGAATCATGGAACCAAATCAAATGGTCAGATTAAAAAACACACCAATCTACATACCAGTTCCCCTCCCCCAACCCCAGCAATAAAACACCCACGAAACAAAACAAATACAAACATTGGCAACATTTAACACATGTGACGGCAGAGATGGTTAACGTCTAACCTTTATCCACTGAAGATTTGTCTGCTTGAGCTTATTTTCAAGTTTATCTTGCTCTTCTGGGCTTATGGGAGCACTTACAAGCACTGTTCCTCCAGTTTCATTTAATTGTTTTAGAATTCCCTGGCGCAGGGGCAACTCTTCCGCTAGTAACTGAAACAGACAAATGCAACAACGTTTAAAATGAATTACAGCACAATTCCAACTATCTTGTCTTTGTCTCTATTGATTAGTCTATCAAAACGAAGCAACTTGACTGAAGGCTGGCTGGTACCTCAAATACCAATGGCTTTCTACAGAGCGCAGAACTGATGGACTGGAGCACCCACTCCCAAGGAGATAAACCTATATATTGTAACCCTGGGAGATTCTTTTCAAGAAAAAAAGAATCACGTGGTATCATGAGCTCCAAAAATAACACCCCAAGCATTGTTAAGACTCTGAAAACACATCTCTGTCAGAAATAGAGCAATCTGGGTAAATTCGTGATCCTCTCAGGTATTAAGCATCCATGCTATAATTTACTATTGAGTAAGAAATTGCAATATCATATTGAGAGCTAACTAACCTCGAGACCATACCAGGTACCAGGCGCTGGGTTAACCTTGTCACATATTATATAAAAATTAACTAAGATAATATAATTCTATGAGGTAGATCCTATTATCTTCCTCTTACACAGAAGGAAGCTGAGACAGAGAGATTAAATCCCGACAGAGAGGTTAAGTACCAGCTCCAAGGACACAGAAGTAGCAAGCGACGGAGCTGTGATTCCAACTTGGGCAATTGCATTAATGAACCTTATTTTGGACTCCTCCACATTCCTGCATTTCTTTTATTCATTCAGTCTTCCATTATAAATGCTCTTTCCCAAGACCTACAGAACCACCATGGTTGTTAATAACTGTCCTTTATTTATTTGTGTCATCTAGAGCTACAGTGTCCAATGCAGTATCACTAGCCACATGAGGCTACTTAAGTTTAAATTAATTAAATTTCAATAACATAAAAAAGTCAGTTCCCCGGTCACACTACCTTTCAAGTACTCAAAAGGCACATACAGCTCTTGGCTACTGCAATAGACAATAAGAGCATTACCATCATTACAGAAAGTTCTTTTGGACAGTGCTGATCTAGACTGTCTAAAGAAAATAGAAAATCAATGCATATATATTAATAAGTAAGTACCACTAAACATGTCTCTTAAATGAGTTATCAATTATATTGCTATACATACACTCAGTACATTTAGGAAAGATTAATTTTCAAGAACAGACTGAGTTCATTTTTCTCTGACATACCCATCTTCAAATGAACTATAGATTCAAAACTTGGTGGTTTTTTTTTTTTTTGCCATATCAGACATAGAGTAGGTACTCAATATTTGTTTACTGAACTAAGCATTAATTTTATTTTTATACTTTATCCTCTGTTCAGGTACAAATTTCTTGTTTCACAGAAATAAGTGGTTGATATTGGAGTCTAATTTGCATGTACAAACCAACTGAATCATTGATAAAGGAATAATTCCATTTCCCTTTGATTGTATGACCTTATAAAATGAGGATAACCGCAACCATTTTGAAAGTTTTATACGAAGATTAAATAAATAGCAGATGTAAGTACATCTAATACTTAGCACATAATAGAGGATGATTAAATGTTAATTTCCCCTTCCTTTTCACTTTCGTTTCAAGAATTATAGTAAAACAGATCCAAATAAGTTTCTTTCCTAAAACTAAAAGCAGGAAAGTTAATCCAACTACACAATCAGTGCATGTCAGTCAGCCAGGTGAAGTAATCAGTAATAAGCAGACATCGCAGTAGGAAGGCATGAAAAGCCACTTGAATAGGCTGGATGTCCATTCAACCAGTATAGAATGTAAACCAACACCACGCACCCCCAACCACTCCCAGACAAAACAAACACTGTTTCAGGCAAATCGAACACCTCTAATTAGAGGCTGAAATAGTGAGATTGATTTGGCAATTAAGATCCTTCCTAAGAAATGGGATTCATTTCTATAAACTCCCTCCAGGTTTTGAAATAGTTTGGAGTTGTAAAATTCTCCAATATGTCTAAGATCAATTTCAAATTAGTTTTCAAAATACTGCCATGCATTTTACACACAAACACACACACACACACACACTTTTTACAAAAAAATATACTTGCTGGGAAACACTGGGTTAAAACAATATAAGGTTTTTTTTTTTTTTTTTTTAAGATTTTATTTATTTATTTGACAGAGAGAGAGCACAAGTAGGCAGAGTGACAGGCAGATGGAGAGGGAGAAACAGGCTCTCCGCTGATCAGGGAGCCGGATGTGGGGCTCAATCCCAAGACCCCAGGATCATGACCTGAGCTGAAAGCAGCCACTCAACGGACAGAGCCACCCAGGCGCCCCAAAACAATATAAAGTTTTGAGGAAGTCTAGTGACGAACTATTAATAACCTAATGGAAATCAAAGATTAAATACCTTAAAAAATAGATTCATATACTCTTTATACAAGTAGGCCCTGGGGGTTTTTAGAAAACAAAATTACCTTGACTTGTTCAAGTTTTTCTTTTAGCTGCTGCTCATTTCCAGGTTCAAGTGGAATACTAGCAACGTTATCCACTTCCTCCAACCATAAAACAAATTCATCTACATCTCTTTGAAATTCTGACAAGATATTCTTTTGTTCCTCTAGCCTGGAGAAATAAGAATAAAACTGTTATAAACAACATATTTCTCAAACTTTTCTTTCTTCCTTTTTTTTTTTTTAAGAAAACTCAGAAACAAAAAAAACTGCGGTAACACTTTGAAGAAAATAAAAAAATTTAAAAGATGTTAACAATACACAATTTTTTAAAGAAAATTCATTTACTTTGAACAGAACAACCTCAATATCTCCAAAACTTCTTCAATGTAAGAGGTTAAAACTGGTAAAGAAAAAAACTTCTAATTTTAAAATTCCAACATTATGTTATTAAATGAGAGCAGCGTTTTTCAACCTCAGCGCTACTGACATTTTGGGTTTAATAACTCTTATTTGTGAGGGGCTGTTCTCTGCTTTGTAGGAGGTTTAGCAGGGCCTTTCCCCATTCGATGCCAGTAGCATATCCCCCCCTCAACTGTGACAAGCAAAAATGTTTTAAAGCACTACCAAATATCCCCTTGGGAGCAAAACTGCCCTGGGGTGAGAGCCACCGCACTAGAATAAGTACACAGTATGAAGTTGAATGCTCTAAAATGCTTAAATAAAATACACCTTTCTGGGAAATTGCAGGGTAAAAGTAAAAGCAAGGGAATAAAAAGAACACTAAGTTTTTACATGTTAAAATGTTTTCCGAATTATGATTCACAGTCTTTCTTGAGGAAAGAGGAAAACTGAGTTAAAATACATCACATATGTTGTACTAGTGGAAGTTTTCACTTATAAAAACGTATATACTGTATGTTTTTCAATTAGCCATAAATTTATTCTTACATATTGAATCATAACACAGTTGAACAAAATGGTCTGCACCTCAGGTAATTTATAATGTTTTGTTTTGTTGTTTTTTGAGAGAGATATACCTCCTGTATGTAAGCTTTTAATTGAATACACACACACACACGCACACACACAGACATACATATACGTAGGTGTACTTTTCTACATATATATATATGTAGGAAAGTATGTATGTAAGCTTTCAATTGAATATACATACACATACGTAAGTACAAAGTTTATATATATACATACATATGTATACACATACATATATATATACACAACATACAATATATTATATATTCACACATGAATATATGTATATATAGGGAAGTACAACTATGATTGCTGTGTAGCTCAAGATATATTTTTTTTAAGATTTTATTTATTTATTTGACAGAGACACAGCAAGAGAGGGAACACAAGCAGGGGGAGTGGGAGAGGGAGAAGCAGGCTTCCCGCTGAGCAGAGCAGGGACCCCGATGCGGGGCTCGATCCCAGGACCCTGGGATCATCACCTGAACCGAAGGCAGAGGCTTAACGACTGAGCCACCCAGGCGCCAGGTCAAGATATTTTTAAAAAGTGTACAAATGACCAGAAAAAATAGAATGTTATCAGAAGCCCAGAGGCCTCTCTTGTCCCTTGCAGTCACTACCTCCATATAACCAGTATCCTGTCAACTTCAATTATGTTGCCTATACTGAACACTGAGTATATGGAATGATATGCTATATATTCTTCTGTGTCTTGTCTCTTTCACTCAACATAATGTTTACAATAATCAACCATGTGGTATATAGCTTAATTTGTTTAATCTCCTGGCTGTAGAGTATTGAATTGTTTAAATATATATCTCTGTTGATGGATATTTGGATTGTTTCCATTTTGGGGATGTTTAGACGTTTTTTTGGTTTCAATTTAACAAATATTTATCAGGGGCTAACTTCCAGCAAGGCTACTGGGATTAGTATTAAAGATAGATATGTTGTGTGCCTTGCTTTGATGATCTCACAGTCCATGAGAGGAAACAAGAGATCCCCATGTGTAGAAACAAGACACAGCCTGTCTCATTTATAGCCTGTGCAAAGACAGGGTGTTGAAAGAACTACTAGTACAGTCTTTCCCCACACCAGGTCCACTTATTGAATTTATGCTTGCCTATATTCAGTTTTGCTCTTTGATGAGAGTTTGTCCAAAGTCTGTTCTAGGGCATGTGAGGAGACATTCTCTTCTCTGTCTATTCTTAACAAAGCAGACCCTATGAAAACTCAAGTCATATTCCAGGATCCTATGGAAACCTAAGTCATATTATGTCACTGTTGCAGTAAAAACTCTTCTATGGCTTCCCAATTTATTCACAGCAAAGCCAAAGTCATTACAGTGTTCTGTGAGGGTCTAGATCTGTGCTGTCCAATATAGTAGATACCTTCCCATGTGGCTACTAAGCACCTGAAATGCTGTAAGGGGAACTGAGATGTGCTTTAAGTGTACAATATACCAGATTTCAAAGACTTAGTACAAAAAAATTGTTCTATCTCTGAACCTTCTACTCAAGTTTGCTGAGAACCTACAAGTGCTGTAAAACAGAAAACTATTTTATTTTTAAAAGATTTTATTTATTTATTTCAGAGATAAAGAGAATGAGAGAGAGAGAGAGAGCATGAGGAGGGGAGGGTCAGAGGGAGAAGCTGACTCCCCGCTGAGCAGGGAGCCTGATGTGGGACTCGATCCTGCGACTCCAGGATCATGAGCTGAGCCGAAGGCAGTCGTTTAATTAACTGAGGCACCCAGGTGCCCCCAGAAAACTATTTTAAAAAAAGAATGGGAAACATCTCATTAATACTTTTTTTCATTAATACTTTCTATATGATGTACAGGTTGAAATAATATGTTTAATATATTGGGTTAAGTGAAATATTTCATTTCATCTGTTCCCACTTTTTTAAAAGAAGATGTGGCAACTATATAAATTTCAATTACACATGTGGCTCACTTTATTTTTCTATTGACCAGCACTGATCTAGGAAATCTGCTGATCCCCAATCTCCTTACTTCTCTGACCTCATTTCCATCTACTCTATATTTCTCTTATCTTTCTTGAGACCCGCTGGCTTCCTTGCTGTGCTCCTCAAATATACTACATGGGTCCCCACTTCTGAGTCTCTGTACTTGCTGTATTTTTCTGCTGACAATGTCCTTCCCTCAAATATTAAACATGGCTGGCTCCCTCACCTTCTGCAGGTCTTCCCTGATGAACCTAACCGAAAATTACATTTCTCCTCCCAAATGTCTATTCTTTCTCTCTGTTTTTATCTTTCTAGTTCCTAAATGTAACAAACACTATAATTTGGTTATTTTATAGGACGTCTGTCTCTCATACATGAAATTAAACTTCCTGACATCAAAGATTTTTATTTATTGCTGTAACCCTTGCTCCTGGAACAATGCTTGGCACAGATTAGATGCTAAATCAGTAACTGTTGCATTAACGAATGAATTCTGCCATCATTCTTTTCCATTTTACATGCATTCCTATTTTAAAAGAATCCTTCCTATTCTTTATAATACCAATAGGTGACGGGGACTAAAAAGTACACCTGTCCTGATGAGCACCGGGTGATGTATGGAAGTGTTGAATCACTATACTGTACACCTGAAACTAATATTACACTGGGTGTTAACTAATCAGAATTTAAATAAAAACTTAAAAAAAGAATCTTTCCCGTTCTTTGTAATACTGATTCGGAAACATGGTCTAATTTACCCGCCAATGTGTATGACAATATTTCACCAAACTGAAGACACCTTCAGTTGCAGGTCATATAAGACCATCCTAAGTTCTGCCAGGCATGAATTGGAAAAGTCATGGTGCTGATTAAACTAAGATGTTTTTTGTTTGAAGGCTTTTCTTCAATTAAGAAGTTGTTCTTTCAGATTTCTTTATATTTTTGTCATATATTTCTCTTGCATACACATGAAAAGTAAAATATAAGTGAAAAATTGATGAGGTAGTCCTAAAACTTTCTCATATTTAGAACTTGCCTCTCCTATATCACTTTTCCCCTCAGAGTAATTGACCTCTGTCTTTACCCACAGCCTATCAGAGGATGATTTCTTAAGAAGGCTCCACCACTGTTTCTTGGATTTTCTTCCAAACCACATGTGGTCTGGCCAGCAGAGATTGTAAAACCCATCCTGGTTTCAGTGATTTTAATGTGATAAAACATGCAGGTTAGAATGGATGAAATTGACATTGGGGAGGGTATGTGCTATGGTGAGCGCTGTGAATTGTGTAAGACTGTTGAATCACAGACCT